>NW_016158796.1:66459-92023 GCF_001687245.7 Rhagoletis zephyria | reverse complement strand
ATTTTACATATTGCATAATCCTATTTAGAATATTTGCGAATCAAAATTTCTCAAATACCTTTCGTTTGGTACCCATATTCTAACATTTCATTTATTTTATCGATTTAATTGAGTTAAATTTTCAAACAGGTAACAAACCTCCTCAAACATATTTTCGGCTGTCTTCTTAAAACTATTTAGTTTGATACCCACATTGCAATATTTCGTTTATTTAATCAATTTAACTGAGTTACAATTTTAAAATAGGTTGCAACCCCCCTCAAAAATATTTCCAGCAGTCATGTTTTTTAGACCTCTTTAATTTGATTCCTATATTGTAATAAGTCATTTATTTTATCGATTAAATTTAGTTAAATTTTCAAACAGGTAACAACCCTCATCAAAAATATTTTCGGCTGTAAGCTTTCTTAAAACTCTAAAGTTTAATACCCACATTGCAATATTTCATTTATTTTATCAATTTAACTGAGTTAAAATGTTCAAATAGGTTGCAACCCTCCTCAAAAATATTTCCAGCAGTCATCTTTTTTAAACCTCTTTAATTTGATACCTATATTGTAATAAATCACTTATTTTATCGATTAAAATTAGATAAATTTTCAAACAGGTAACAACCCTCATCAAAAATATTTTCGGCTGTAAGCTTTCTTAAAACTCTGAAGTTTAATACCCACATTGCAATATTTCATTTATTTTATCAATTTAACTGAGTTAAAATTTTCAAATAGGTGGCAACCCTCCTCAAAAATATTTCCAGCAGTCATCTTTTTTAAACCTCTTTAATTTGATACCTATATTGTAATAAGTCATTTATTTTATCGATTAAATTTAGTTAAATTTTCAAACAGGTAACAACCCTCATCAAAAATATTTTCGGCTGTAAGCTTTCTTAAAACTCTAAAGTTTAATACCCACATTGCAATATTTCATTTATTTTATCAATTTGACTGAGTTAAAATTTTCAAATAGGTGGCAACCCTCCTCAAAAATATTTCCAGCAGTTATCTTTCTTAAACCTCTTTAATTTAATATCTATATTGTAATATATCATTTAGTTTATCAATTAAATTGCGCTAAATTTTTTAACAGGTGGCAATCCTCCTTTAAAATATTTTCGCCTGTGAGCCTTCCTTAAACTCTTTAGTTTTATACCTTGCAATATTTCATTTACTTTATCAATTTAACTGGGTTAAAACTTTACAAATAGGCGGCAACCCTCATAAAAAAAATTCCAGCAGTTATCTTTCTTAAACCTCTTTAATTTAATATCTATATTGTAATATATCATTTAGTTTATCAATTAAATTGCGCAAAATTTTTTAACAGGTGGCAACCCTCCTTTAAAATATTTTCGACTGTAAGCCTTCTTAAAACTCTTTAGTTTGACACCCACATGGCAGTATTTTATTTAGTTTATCAATTTGACTGAGTTAAAATTTTCAAATAGGTGGCAACACTCCTCAAAAATATTTCTAGCAGTTATCTTTCTTAACCCTCTTTAATTTGATACCAATATTGTAATATTTCATTTATTTCATCAGTGTAATTTAGTTAAACTTTGAAAGAGGTGGCAACCCTAATGATACATATTTTCGGCTGTAAGCCTTCTTAACACTCTTTAATTTGATACCCACATTGCAATATTTCATTTACTTAATCAACTTAACTGAGTTAAAATTCTCAAATAGGTTTCAACCCCCGTCAAAAATACTTCCAGCAGCTATCTTTCTTAAACCTCTTTAATTTGATACCCATATTGCAATAATTTATTTATTTTATCAATATATTTAGGTTTAAAAATTTTCAAATAGGTGGCAACCCTCCAGTTTTTTGCGATATCATTGGTTCTGGTATTATACCGAAAAATACAAAAAAAAAATATTCAAATCGGTTCAGCCGTTTTCGAGTTTTGACGACCGTGACATACGAACACAACATTTTTATTAATATAGATAGATAGATAGATAGAATATATATGTATTTGCTATTTACAGAGTGGCGTTATTTGGAACTTTTTTATTGGGCTGAACTCATTCTCTATAAAAATTTCTGTCGCACAAACTTTTCACAACCCAGTAAAACCCCAAGTTTAAATATCGATGTTCAACTAGTTTCTTACCCACTACAACTAGTTGAAGATCTGACTTTCTTCCTTGGAACGAACTGTTGACTTTAACATGGCGATGTCCTAGGCATCAGTCAATTATCCGACTCTGCATTTGATTTCAACTACTTTAAAATGCATTTTGCTTAAAGCACTTTAAAGTCAGTTTGATTACGCTTTCATTCTGCACTTCACAGATGCTTTTTCATAATTAGGAAAAACCGAAATTAAAAATTTAAAATTAAATGTTTCGCCTAATGAGATTTGAACATGGACATTCTTGGCGGCGATTAATTGCAGCAAACATCATTGCACACTCAGTTACAGCCAGACATGTAAATGTGCTTTCAAATGTTCAGTCTGAATTGTGTGCAAGCAGCAAATCGATTGTCCGACTCTGCATTTTATTTCAACTACTTTAAAATGCATTTGGCTTAAAGCAATGCAAAGTCACTATGTTTCTTTTACAGATTACTTTTCATGCTGAAATAGATAATTGCACACATTAGATGATTTTACAACTAATATTGAACTATTTTGAAAGATATGTATCAAAAGTGTAAGCATTTGGTTTATCTCAATGAGGTTGCCAGGTGATTTTTCATCAATTTGAAGTTATTTGCTGCATAAGTAGAAATAAACTAATTTTTCTGAGGTAATTGGTTGAGCTACGCTGTACTGGGAAATTACACGGCCGCATTTTTTGAAACTTTATTATTGGGCTGAATTGATTCTTGATGATAATTTTAACAAAATTGACATTCAAACCCGCTATATCTCAGCCGTTTGTTTATCGATCGATTTGAAATTTTCACACAATAAACTACAAACTATTCCAAAGAACGTAAGATTAACACCACTTCTTAATATTCAGTACAAATAAAATTACAGGTTTATAACTTTTTTATGAGAATTAAGAGGGCGTTTGTTTTCAAATGCAAAAGTTGTGTTATAAAGTTTAAAAAAAATTTTGTTTTAAAACAGTATTGTAGACTACTATCTAAGGAAGTTTCTGCGAAAGTTTCAGATTTAAAGATCAACTAGTTGCAAAGGGCATTAACTCGGAAAATTAAAAAAGAGTGTCTTTTTTTATTAATGATTTCTATGTAAAAAGACTTGATCTTTCGATTGAGATACCTAAAAAAATACTAAAAACTACTATAATTGTGAAAAATTACAAATAAATTTCCGTTTATAATTTTCACTATCGTATAGCCCATACAAAAATCTATAGAAATCATAGTTTTCGAATTGTTGCTCCCATTTTCTGTCCGCTTCCCAGCTAGTCGAAAAGTAGCCTGTTTTGCACCGCTCAGCGCGCTTGGGACATTTTACGTGAGTTGCCCCATGTATGTATATAACAAATTGTAATGTAAGTTAGTAACAAATTGATTTAAAGATTTGACCCAAACAAACAAACGTATGTACATACATACATACTAGGGATGTTGCGAATGTGGAATTTTAGACATCCGCGGATGCGAATGAGGATGCGGATGTCAAGTATTTTTAAGAAACAATTAAATTAAGTTATTTAGGTAAAGAAAAAAATGGAAAAGTTAGTAATTCTTAATAATGTTTATTTTATTTAGTACTTTCATTTAAACATTAGAACATTATATTTAAAAAATGTACAGAGAATTGCATCGGGGCTAAAAATATCGGGTGTATCCTCCTAACTTCCATCTTCACTTGAAGAATCTACTTGGGTGGATATGGGAAATAAATTATTATTTTCCAGGAATGAAAATTTTGATCAAAATTTTGTTTTTAAAGTCGTGGCTGCCAGCCGAATCGGATCAGAATATTGTTATTTTTTTATAAGCATTTGAATTATTGGGATCACGGATGATGAGGGTCTCAGATATTACGTAGTTATGTACGTATAGCTTTTTAATTATTTGAGCATCGATTCTCTTTATAGACAAACGTTGACAATTTATGCTGGAAATCCCTATTGAAGGAGCTTAATCTTTGACTTTAAATAGGAAAGAACGAAGACGTAGGGGGAGAGTTTTTATAAGCATTTGAATTATTGGAATCACGGATGATGAGGGTCTTAGATAGTTACGTAATTCTTACCTAATTAAAGGCCAGACCTATAGCTTTTTAATTATTTNGGGATCCAAAAGTGTCCATCACGTAGAGGTTTTGAGAAAAGTGGGGTTAGAAACTGAAAAAATCTTGTTTTTGGGAGGTTTTACCTCCTACATTTTTACTCAGAAACTTGTAGTGCCAAAGACTTTAACCTATGCTTAAATTAAAGTCTTAATCGTACCCTCCAATATTCATACATGCAAGTTAAAAGAAAAACTGATAGTAATGAAACGGGGTTAACCCTTTAATCCCCAGTGATAACGATCGAATTGCAAAATACACAGGCCTACGTGTTCTTTTTTTTTTGATATTAGAGTGGTTTTCGATGTATTTTTGTGGGGTTAAAAACTTAACATGTTGTTCAAAATTGTTAATTATTTTTGTAACTTGCATGCACGGTTATTGTAGGGTAAGATTCCAGAATCGTGTGTAGCGCACAAAAACCCATCGGAAAATACTCTAATATTAAAAACAAACACGTAGACCAGTGTTATCGTACAGCCATTAATGTTACCAACGTCAATGCCAACATACACATTTATATTCATTCACATCCCAGTGGGAAAGTGGGAATGCATTAGCTTTTTCTACTACGAAAATATTAACGACGATGTATGATTAAACGAATAGATGCATCACAGTAAGGGGGCGGGTAATGTTTAGCTGAAGATTTGAAGCCATATCATTGGGATAACCGAGTTCTTGCATTTCTAAGCGATCCAAGGGATTGTGCGTAGTTTTAAAGCCACAAGCAAAGTATAGATTTTGAGAATCTCAAAAATCAACCAGTAAAATGGCCGTTTTCGCATTCAAAAATGCATTTTTCGCCACGGAGATGTCCTAAAAATGTAATTTTTGGCGTTTAATTTTGCATTACCTAGTAAACGAGGAATGTATTTGATTTAATGCAAATTTTTTTGGACTTTTTGAATAAATTAGAATGCTGATTACTAGGGCAACCCATAATATATTCGGGCATGTTTTTTGTCAGGCATGTTAGCAACACGCTGATGAAATGCTTAAACGTTTTTCCAAAAAATATCAAGTTTGAGTTATATTTTTTAGAGCATATTTTAGCATATTTTGCAATAAATGCATATTTCAGCATATTTTGCAAAACATAAATGCACATTTTCGGATATTTTGCGTTGCGTTGTTACGTTTAGAACTAATACTACAAATTTCTGAAATAATAACAATGAAATAAATATCAAAGTGCACGTTCATATCGGATTTATATAAAGTTTTTTTATGTGCGAGGGGTATTTTCGAAGCCTTGCACGTAGCACGGATTGTATGAAATGCAAAAATACTAATCCAAATTTGCAAAGAGTACGAAAGCCCCCCATTGAAAAATGGTGGCAAGCAGCGGAATTCGATATCAAATACAATAACAAGATACAGCAAAAAAAAATTAAGTGAGCGAAATGAGAGTAATATGAGAAATATTTTGCAAAATATAGGTGTTTTGTTGTTGTGTGTTTGCCAGTCATGCAATCATGCAAATGTTTCGCTCTTGACAGATGAGTTGTCCCGCCACTGACCCGCCATTATAATTTCATTTGGCAATCAATTAACAAGGAAGACCAACCTATCTCGGCAGCCGGTTCGAAAACGCCCTATCTCAGAAAACTTTTCAAGAACGCCCTACTTCAGAATTTGATTGGAAAAAACGCTATCTCAGAATTTGGCTGAAGAACGCCCTATCTCAGCACATTTTCAATGAATTTTCGTTTGAAATAGGGCGTTCTTCAACCAAATTCTGAGATAGGGTCTTTTTCAATCAAATTCTGCAGTAGGGCGTTCTTGAAAAGTTTTCTGAGATAGGGCATTTTCGAACCGGCTGCCCAGATGGGTCGACCTTCCACTCAGCCATCGATATTTTAATTCGTTTTTTATAAAAATTTTTTATTTATAAAATAACAATCGAAACGTTCTCCGTCAGTAAATTTGCAACTTAGAAAAACGCAACTAACTATGATCGAAATGTAGAATAGGTATAATCATAAATTTCGAAGATTGAACGAAAGGAAACGGAACGCAGAATACCAAAGTTGCCAAACAAAGAAAATTTTGATTTGAGTCGAAATGCAGAATAGAGCTGACTAGTTCTGTACTAGTACTCTCCGCTGCAGGGTGCATATGTACATATGTAGTATGAATTCCTATGTGAAACAACTGGTGAATTAGATTCCATATACTTTCATACATATTTTTTAAAAACATCTTCGATCTTTTGGAGTTTCTAAAAAAAGATAACATTCAATGCAACTTCGACCCTAATATTATGAACTCATACTTTTTAAATATTAATACCTCTAAAATTGATGCTGATTTGATCGCTGTAACTGGCGTAGACGGTATACCAAAAGACGGTGTTTTTGATTTCTCAGTAGTGACGGAAAATGATGTAGTTAATGCTATATTCGCCATTAAGTCTAATGCTGTATGTACCGATGGCATTAGCATACGATTTATTAAACTTATCCTTCCCTTTGCGACCTCTGCTCTCACACACATATTTAACTTTTCAATTGCAAATTGCAAATGTTATCCTGGTTCCTAAAACTAAATCTCCGTGTACGTATAAAGAATTTAGGCTTATAAGTTTGTTACCTGCTGTATCAAAAGTGTATGAGAAGTTGTTAGCAATGCAGATTACCTATCATATAAACACAAACAATTTGCTGTCTGGGGTCCAATCAGGATTAGAAGTGGCCATAGTTGTGCCACATCCATGTTAAAAGTTCTTGAAGATATACGTCCAGCTTATGACAACAATGTACTAACAGTTCTTGTACTCTTGGATTTTTCAAGGGCTTTTGATATGGTTGACTTCAAAATTCTACTTAAAAAGCTTGAATCTAGCTATGGTTTCAGCTCTCACTCTATACCAAGCTACCTATCTGAGCGATTCCAGAAAGTTCAATGTGATAATAGAGTATCAAATTTAAAAGCAACTAGAAAACAAGTAAGAGCAGCGCTGTCTTCGGCTATGCCGAAGGCTTCATACCTTTCATGAACATCTGCAAATTTTAGTTTGACAGATTACTGATTTTGAATACATCTGCATACATCGATAGAGGAGTTACATACTTATATAAAAAATCGCATCTAAACAATCAGAGGTATGGAAGATATACTTTATATGGCACCAATCTAAGTGATTTTCACTGCTATGTGATCGGTATGTAAACCGGTAACACAATTTATTGGGTTTAGTTTCCTACATAAAGGAGATAAAAACTGGTATCTGAACAATGAGTGCTATAGGAGATAGAGCTTATACAGCATAGATTTTGACGATTTTCTCAGTAGACTTTGTATTATTATTTATAAAATATCTTACGAAATTTATCGGTTTTAGCTGTTCAAATAAAGGAGTTTTACAGTAAAATCCCATATCTGAACAATCAGATGTATGGAAGATATATGTTGTAGTCACCCGATCCTTGTTATTTTCACTGTACGTATTCTGTTAATAATGAGTGAAAATGGTGCGAAATTTCATGTTCCTAGCTGCATAAATGGAGGAGATATGATAAAAGACCTCATATCTGAACAATCAGTTGTATGGGAGCTATATGTTATAGTGGTCCGATTCTTCCGGTTCCGACAAATGATTAATACATTATAAAAATACACCCACCTACCAAATTTGATCCGGATATCTCGAAAACTGAGAGACTAGATTGCATACAAACAGACGGACAGACGGACAGACGGACATGGATAAATCAACTCAGCTCGACGTTCTGATCATATAAGTATACATTTTAATGGGTCTATCTCTTTTTGTTCTGGTACTTACAAACATCGGACCAAAGTTATAATACCACTTCATGCTCATGAAAGGTATAATAACATCTGGTGTTCCGCAAGGATCTATCTTAGGTCCAATATTGTTTACACTATTTATCAATGACATAGTTACATGTTGCCACAATGCCTCGTTGCATCTTTATGCAGATGATACCCAATTATACATGTCCCGTCCGGTCGGGCTTTCGGAAGACCTATTTTTCAGGCTCAATGAAGACTTAAGATGCATAGCTAACTGGGCAGACGTAAATACTTAAATTATCCCTTGATGTAACTTTAATCAAAAGCGATAGCTATATCGAACTCATCATATGACTTAAGCAGTCTTCCTGAAATTGTGCTCAATGGAGATAAGATATATTTTCAGGAAGTGGTGACCAATTTGGGCTTCAAAATTAACCCTAAGCTGACTTATACTGACCATATCGTTTTTGCGGTTGGCAAAGTATACAATGCCCTTCGAAATCTGTACAGAACTGTCTATTTATTACCACGAGACACTAAGATGAGAAAATTTGATCACATATCTTTATGCGCCATGCAAATTCTCGGAACCGATATAAATAATTTCCTAAAACTTCGTAATTTTTGTTTTTTGCATAAGCTTATATATTTTCAGAAGCCACCCTACCTATATAAAAAACTGAATTTTTGTCAGTCTACCCGGACTTTGAATATCCGGGTTCCGTATTTCAAGTACACGGCATCATCCAGAATGTTCTTTGTCAGCACAATTCGTTTATGGAACTCACTTCCTTCTAAGACAAGGGCTATTCGTAAGGCGGGGTGTTTCAAATTAGCAGTATTATCTTTTCTGAATTTATAACATTTACTTTCAAATTTCTCTCTTTCTTTCCTCAACCTTCGGTCATAAGTTAATCTCATTATTATGTATAGTGTATAAGTGGTTTTTTTAAATTTTATTTTCGTTTTATCATACATTTCCATTGTAATTATTGAATTCGATTGATGTACTACCTAAAAGACTGCGTCTTACCTGTACAAATTAACTTAAGTAAATAAATAATATAAGCAACCTCACATACGCGGTTTTGCATTTTGTTGATACGCGGTTTTGTAATTTAAACGACGATATATATATGGTTCTCTATGTTCTCTACAGATCCGTATGTACTATTTAAATTTAATATAATTCTGGTAATTTTTCGTAGTCTTTGCGATTACGCGTATCGAAGAGCACTTGCCAGAATTTAAAATTTTACTTTGAGACATATTTTTGTGCCTGACAAAAAAGGCAAAAAGGGAGCAAAAAAATTTAATTTGCTCTTAATTTAGAGTAATCAAACATTTTAATAAGATAAGTAACAAGCCAGCGGCAGACAGCGTTAAACTTCGAAAGTCTAACTGAATACAAAGAAAACCACTCAAAAAAGAGGCATTTGGAAGCGAGAATATCTTCTTGCTTAAAATACATATTATTATGATTTTACTTTTTATCATTACTCCAAGGCTTGTGCTTTCTAAAAATATATAAAAACACATAATTCCGATTGAACAATTTATAGGAAACTTATTTGAAATGTCTATAAGTAATTCAATCGAATCAATATTCTGTCTTTTTGCCTTTCAGTGCCTTATTTTACTACTTTAGTTAAAAAAAATAATGCATATCCAAATTGAATTACCTTTTCAATTAACTATTGATTTTCATCAAAAGAATTCGGGAAAACCTATTTTCACAAAAATCGTTTTTGAGACGTCGTTGTGGGTAGGATTAGACACAGAGCTTCTATCTTGGAACTATTTTGGGATTTTAGAGATTTTCGATTTTGTTATCCATTTTGTAATCGATATTTTTAACGATTTTGTTATCGATATTGTTATTGATTTTGTTATCGATATTTCTATCGATTTTGTTATGGATTTTGTTATTAATTTTGTTAGCGATATTTTTATAGATTTTCTGAACGATTTTGGTTATCGATTCTGTTTTCGATTAATTAAGAATTTTTTTATCGAAATTTTTATTGATTTTGGTATCGATATTGTTATCGATTTGTTATCGATATTTTTATTGATTTTTTATCGATTTTATAATCGATTTTGCTATCAATATTGTTATCGATTTTGCTATCGAAATTTTTATCAAATTTGGTTTGTTATCGATAGAGTATACAAATAAAAATGAAGATAAAGAAAAACAGAATAACATAATGTAATTAGTCGAACAGGGGTAGAGGGGTGCATCTAAATCAGTGGTGCACATCGTTGGCAGAGCTCCCAATACAAGCGCAATATTTTTGTATCTGTATGTGTGTACTAGAGATGGGCGCGGGATAGCAGGACCCGCGGGACTGTATCGGGAAGATCTGTAAAAATATGGCGGGCGGGACGGGACCCAAATCCTTTGCCGACACTCCCGATGAAACCGCAATCCCCGCAAATTCATAAAATCATAATTAAAAACGATGTTTGAAATATGCACTCCTAATGTTTCATTGAGACGAAAAAGAACAGCACAGCAAAACAAAATCGGAAGATGCCAGATCTTTCATTATTATTTGAAATTAATTCGAAAGACATGAACATTTTTATCAACCTTCGATCGGTATGTGAACCACGCCACACACGTTGAAATCTCAACCGTCGTTTCAATTTGCTGTCCGTTTGTAGCCTGCTTTAGAGATATATATCGGGACCCATGGGACCCGCGGTACAATTCTGAAAAACGTCGGGATGGGCGGGTTCGGGACTTAAAAATCGAATTTCGGGATGGGCGGGATCGGGATTAAATATTTATTCCCGTGCCCATCTCTAGTGTGTACTCAGCAAAACAGCTCGCGCATGTGATGCTTACAGCATGAAGTACAAACGCAAACTGACCGGTAGAGCTGCAAATATATCGATGTCAGTATCGAGTAATTGTTTTTTTTTTTTGCAGACATCGAAATTTTTTGTCGATATCGAGTATGGCTTTGCCATTTTCACATTACTTATTTTTGCGCCAAACAACATCGGTGACTGATTTTAGAGACTACAAATCTGCATATAAATTTTTTTAATAGAAATTTTTATTAAAAAGATCGCAATTTTTAAGAAACTTTTTTGATTTTTTTCTAATTTTTGCACAAATTTTGCAATTTAGGTTTATATGGCTTTTGTGAGAGGATTGAGCTATACTTTTATAAAAAAGTGTGAAAAAAATATAGAATGAAAAATCATTGCGAATACTGTGATAATATCACTGTGTAATTTTGAGTGGGGGTCACATATCATATATATGTGTTCGTATGCAAAAGTAGCTTATGTCGAAAGGCTGGCTTTAGTATAATGTGGCATTCCCTTCATTCTTTAAACGACAAGAAATTTTTCGATGAGACTTAATAAGAATATAATAATAATAATAAATAATAATAATAACAATAAATAACATTTTGCAAAATGGTAAACTTTGCCGTATAAACGCTGATTTAATTTTTTATTTGCAAATAACTAAATCACGCAAATAAGTATTGATTAGTGGTATTATTTGCAAATAAGCGCAAGACGCCTCCATTCTTAGGTTTATTTTCTTTTTCGATGGTCATCTTATTCCATTTTAATAATCAAGACGTTGTCATTTTTAACTTTATTTTCTTTTTCGATGGTCATTTATTGCCTTTTTATAATCAGGCAATATTAAAAAAGAATTTTTCACCATCGAATAAACAGTGAGTTAGGTATTTGCAAAGTATTTTTATTTGCAAATAGCTTACGTATAAACGTAGTAATTGACTCGCTAGTATCGGAACTATTTCTGGCACGCTTATTTGCCAAACGTTATTCAACGGCTCAGTGCCTGTGAGTCATTCGCAATCACATGCTGCGAATGCCGATTTATACTAAATGCAGCCGTTCGACATAAGCTACTTTTCCATACGAACACAGATATGTACCTCATATATGTAATCAAATTTTCTGTTGGTAAATGGTTCTATTAATTTTTTGAATGAGTAGATGTTTTTTAGTGTAGAATTAAAAATTAACGATATATATCGATATATCGAGTTTTTGTCTCTGAAATATCGAAAATATCGAGTACGGCGAATATCGATACTTTTGCAGCTCTACTGACCGGCTGCTAGCGGCGCATAAGTTCGGTAGCTGAGCACATACGACTTGTATGTGAAAGCCGAGTAGCTCCCGGAGACTCCCGTGTGCACCACTGATCTAGATCAAGGGTGGCCATTTCATAGGCACTCGTGCCTAATTTTTCTCTTCTGCTTTCACACGCACACGAGAAAAACTGCGCTGCTTTTACACATACATGAGCATACTCTATAAATCAGTGATGCCGACGATTATGGTTTTGCTGTTATCGTGCTCAATCGATGCGAAACTTTCAAGCAATCAAGTCGCTGCAAGACATGGTAAAAATGTTACACATGGATTCCGATGTAGATTTTTTACTCACTAGTAATGGAAATGAAGGGCACAATATTTGGTGTGCAATGAAGAAATCGCACGGGCGACAAACATTTTTGTTAAGCGTCATTATAGCGCCATTTCCCGTTATTCCCAAATATTGAATTAATAAATTATATGCACATAAATAAAAAGATGAATTTAAAAGGATGCTAAAAAATCCCTTTTCTTTTATTTCAAAACAAGAAGATTGATAAAAATAAATTCAACTATTTGCTTTAATTTAATTTTAATTATAATAAAAAATATAAGCAAGCAATGAAAGTGAATTAAACTATATTAAAAGGTTAATTCTTTAATATACTCTCTACCTTTCACATATTTATATAATAAACAAATCCCTTTTTCTAATAATTTGCAACTCGAAATCGTTGACAAGACTGTTTGCATCAGACGCGTGAGCGACTTATTCTCTTCATTCTCTCCTCGTTTAGCGAAATTGAAATATATCATTGTGTGAATTTTGGCCACCTCTGGTCTAGATACCCTGCAGCGGAAAGTACTAGTACAGAACTAGTGAATTCAACAGTTTTCGGGAGTCGAATACCGGTACTTCGCAAATCTACCACCCATGCTTTCTACTGTCGCATTTAACATGGAGTTGTCCTATGAGGTGACAATTGACTCCCGCTGCGCAACTTTTCACTAGTACTTGTAGTAGTAACATGTAACCTGTAACCGAACCACTTTTTTTTGTTGTGCACTTCACAGATACTTTTTCATAATTAAAAGAAAAGCGAAAATAAAAATTTTAAACTATGTGTTCTGCATAGTGTGATTTGTACTTGGACACTTTCGGCCGCAACCGATTGTAGCTAACATCCTTGCGCACTCAGCTACAGGCACAACATGAAAGTGTGCTTTCAAATGTTCGCTTTAAATCAAGCCAGGCGACGATTTGTTCAAATTTAAGTTTGTCTTTACTATTTATTTTCCCGTGGTCGAACGTACAAAAGCTGCAGCATGGCGTTGTTTGAACTTTTATTATTGGGCTGAACTGATTCTTGATGATAATTTTAACAAAATTGTCATTTAAACTCGCTATATCTATGTAATTTGTGTATCGATCGATTTGAAATTTTCATACAATAAACTAAAAACTATTCCAAAGAATTTAAGTTTAACACCACTCCTTAATACTCACTACAAATAAAACTACAGGTTTATAACTTTTTTATGAGAATTAAGAGGGTGTTTGTTTTCAAATGCAAAAGTTGTGTTACAAAGTTTGAAATTTTTTTTTTTTCAAAACAGTGTTGTAGATGACTATCTAGGCAAGTTTTTGCGAAAGTTTCAGAATTAAATATCAAGTAGTTGCAAAGTTATAACAATATTATTATGACTCGTACGGTTAGTAGATTAGCGCGCTGCGCTCTTAAACGCTTTATAACTCAGAAGAGCAAAGTCCCTTTTTTATTAGTGATTTATATGTAAAAAGACTTGATCTTTCGATTGAGATAACTAAGAACAATATTAAAAATTACCATAATTCAGAAAAAATACAAATATATTTTCGTTCAGAATTTTCACCATGAAAATGGGAAAATTTTGGAAAACGCATAGTGCCATCGCATAGCCCGTACAAAAATCTATAGAAATCATAGTTTTCGAATTATTTTTCCTATTTTCTGTCTGCTTCGCAGCTAGTCGAAAAGTAGCTGTGACATTTGACGTGAATTGCCCCATTTATATAAACATATTTGAAAAGAAACCAGAATAATTTTCAGTCCGATATTTGCGTGGTGGTCACACGAGGGAAACAGAACATGGATAAGTATTCAAAATTTATTATTTGTATTTAAATGATAAATAACAAATTCCTTTATGTAATAAGGGAGCACTATTATATTAAAATTGCCAATGACCTTTAGAAAGTGCAATATGTAACCAATAGCTCGATTTCTTACTACCTGGATCATAATATGTTATTGAAACTAGTTATGTAACTAGTACGAAAGCGACAATTGTAACCGACACCGCTGCAGGGTAGAAAAAAGACAAAAAATATAACCTTAGCAAAAGCAGATGTATGTATGTATGTACGTACGTGGGCACTACGCCCACCTCTCGTTATGACACAAAATAGATATGTAAAGTTTCACTTCTCCAGTGTGGCCCAGGGGCACTTACTTATGTATATACCTATTTTAACTTATAAATAAGCTTTTCTCTATTAAAGAATCCAAATTTAGGAATAATTGGGGTAAGTTGTGTCTAGGTCTAGGGTACACAGACACACAATGCAATTATCCATACATAGAATTTTACTGCGCTCGCTGTGTTGCACTCGACAGTAAATGCAGTAGTGCTTGATGTTTTATTTCAGCAATGTTTTATTGAAGCAAAGTTTTGATTCACTATTTGGAGTAGTCCGCATTTGAAATATTTGAAAGCTCTGAGGGAGTAAAGTGCCGTATATCGAAATTAGTTAATGTTTTGATTGCCCTTTCAAAACCATTTAAGTTGCCTTCCACTATGTACTACATTCATGTACTACTTCATTGACTCCTACTGTTAAAATTATATACATATACATTAGGAATGTTAATCGCGGGACTGCTGCCCTATACAAACTTCACAATACTGTTAGGTTTTTTTTTATTTAGCGACATACTTATGACCAGATTATCTGCTTTTTCGAGCTGAACCATCCAATACGTAATTAAGAACACAAGATTTCTCCCCTGAAATCCAATCCAATAATCCTATATTAAAAAAATTACTTTTCCGTCTGCATCCCTGAATTATAGATTATTTTCGGTAAATAGAGGAGAAACGTCAAAAAAAAAAGATAAAAAACAATGAACCCCGCTAGGCCAAATTTATGGTTGATGTATTTTTATTAAAAAAATAATATGATAATGGTACTACTATGCATGCTTACGCATCGTCCGCTTCACGTATCGTCCTGTTGTTGCAATATTTTGTGACCCAAGTTTCAAAACTCGTTTTTTCGGACATCAATAAAGCTAAAAACTAGGTAAAGCATCAAATAGAGGGAGCCCACCAGGATATTTGGCAATCCTTTGAGGAAATCGCCAACGGCTGTGATGCTGATTCCAGTTTCTGTAGTGATGTCGATAGGCAAATGATGGGTAGACACGGCAGCGACCATACAAGAAAAAATGCAGCGATTTAGAAATGGGGAAATACCCTGCAGTGAAACCCCAAACTAGTCAGGAAAAATTCTAGTTTATAACTAGAATTTCCTGACAGAAACCGAACTAGTTCGAAAATGATCAGACTTGTGCCAAGTACAAAACGATTTAGTCATGCCATGTTTTATTTGACTTTGACAGTTTAATACAATACAGTACACAAAATATTATAACTATTATTTGGGTATATTTTGTAAACCAACAAATCGAGTACGTATTCAATTATACCAAACCTGTTAAATAATGATAAATATTGATAATGATTATTGATTAAAGCATGTTTTTTGGATAACCGTTTAATGATTACATACCGATGTTACCACCTTTTTAATGATGAATAATTAATTACTTAAAAAAATGTGAATTAAATCATTAATTTTAATTACATTATTATTTTGTTATTTTTGATTATTTTCAATTATTTCTGACTTTTTTTAATTACACGATTAACATAATTATTTGTTAATTTCTATTATCAATCAACAAGACGAACAATGGATAAAAATTATTATTAACTATTTATTTATTTTATTCTTATCCAAATCTCAAATTTTAAACATTAATCATTACCTTTATAATTTTTTAAAACTAATATACTAAAATGTGCAAAGTTAATGAATTTAATTTATTTTAAGGAACACTTTTATTTCTATTGTAGTTCACTCAAAAATGAACTAAAGTATTCATTTTATTTTTAACTAAAATGTTTTCTTTTGCGTATTCAATATTATTAAAAAAGATAAAAATATAGTATTTATTGTACCTGAAACATTCTACTTTTAATAACATTTAATGAAAAATGCATTTAAATTTATTTTCGAAAGTTTGGAATATTTATGTATTTATTTTTGCCTTTAATTAATACTCAAAAAATTTAACACTAATAATTGGCAAATCTAAGGCTGCTAAATAAAAATGTGTAATATATTAAAGTGCACTTAATCAAAAGTTTTTTATTGTATATTCATGAATTCATTTCATTTTTTGACTGCCAAAGTAGTGGTTTTGGTCCATAATTGGACTATCATTTTTCTGCCTATTTTGAACTAGTATGAGACTGGTATATTTCTGACCGAAATCTGACAATTGCCATCTCGTAGGACATCCCCATGTTAAAAATACCAGTTGATTGCATGGAATAAAGATAGTTGGCTGACTAGTTGGGCATGCGGTTCATACTAGTTGTGAGGTAGTTTACAACTAGTACATTTGACTACAGGGTAATTACAGCTACCCCTTATACCCAGACAAGAATATCCTTCAATTTGGTGGAAGCATAATCGCAAAGAATTTCGAAATTTGTTTATACTGGCAATGAAGTATCTCTGCGCACCACCTTCCTCAGAAGCTGTGATTAAGTTATGTGGATAAACGAGCCGCAAGGTTGTGGGTTCGAGTCCCACGGCCAATTGAATTTTCATTTATTTCGTTTTCATTTTTTTTTTTATAAGTTCTATATTTTTTTTACGTTGCTTTCAGTTAGTTGTTGTTGACTTTTTATTAAAATTCAACTCTAAAAATTTAAATTAACTAATAATAAAATAAAAAATGTGATATAAAATAAAGCAAATGAAAACAAAATAAAGTAACATTAAATATATAGATCAAATAAAATAAAAAAAAAATATAAAATAAATAATAAAAACAAAAAAAAAAATTCGCAATCGCTCCAACCAAGGATCGAACCTGGCAGCTACAGGCTTGTAGCCCGCAACTCTCACCACTCGGCTACCGCGGACGCGAAACTTGACTGCTTCCTTTGCTTACTTGTACAAAAGACAACAACTGGCCGTTTTTACCAGTGTTGTCAACGAAAACTGCCCGGATCCGAGATAATTCCCAAAAATTTCGTGCATTTGTTCAGATGCTTATGCGCATTTTAAAGAGGAAAATGCATGAGTTAAAGCAAATAAAGGCTAGTTATGCAAATAAACGAGCCCGTTTGTCTACCGTATTAAAGCTGTGACAGACGGCAAAGCTTATGCATATAATCTGGCATACATATGCGCATAATAATTTTGACCTCACAGACGGCAGTAATGCGGATAAACGAGCCGCAAGGTCGTGGGTTCGAGTGCCACGGCCAGTGGAATTTGCATTTATTTCTTCTTTTTTTATAAGTTCTATATTTTTTTACGTTGCTTTCAGTTAGCTGTTGTTGATCTTTTAATAAGATTCAACTCTAAAAATCTAAATTAACTAATAACTAAATAAAAAATGTCATATAAAATAAACCAAGTGAAAATAATATAAAGTAAAATTAAATATATAAATCAAATAAAATAAATAATAAAAACAAAAATTTTTTTCGCAATCGCTCCAACCGAGGATCGAAACTGGCAGCTACAGGCTTATAGCCCGCAACTCTCACCACTCGGCTACCGCGGACGCGAAACTCACCCGCTTTGTTTGCTTACTTGTACAAAAGACAAAAGCTGGCCGTTTTTACCAGTGTTGTAATCGAAAATTCCCCGAATCCGAGTTAATTCCCAAAAATTTCGTGCATTTGTTCGGCTACTTATGTGCATTTTAAAGAGAAAAATGCATGAGTCAAAGCAAATAAAGGCTGGTTATGCAAATAATCGAGCCCGTTTGTCAACCGTATAAGCGTGCACTGTCGCATAAGAAAATAACCAACGAAGTTCCGCCTATGTTGATTCGTTGCTGTCTGAGCAACGACTAGGGTTCAATCGATACAAGTAAATACTCGATACTTTTCTTTTGATACCCCTGCAAAAATCGTTGGACCATGTAGTCTATTTGTGGTAAATTGGAGTACTTACAAAAGTGTTCCTCTGTCATGCTGTAGTGGACCAACTCGTGTCTCTGCGCCAGCTTATTGTTTGTTATCCGATCACTGCTCGTGTTTTAACGAAACGTGATTGAAGTTGAGCATTTGAAAGCAAATTTGCATGTCTGGCTGTAGCTGAAGGTGTAGAGATGCTCGCTGTTAGTTCTTAGCTCCCAGCATGTTCGGGTTCGAATACCGTCAGAGGCAACATGTAATTTTTAATTTTTGTCTTGGTTTTTATTAATTTCGAAAAAGCATTTGAGAAGGGAAGAACAAAAGCGTGTACAAACGAAAAAATATAACAACAATGCCATTGTTAATATGTTGGAGTAGTTTTGTGCTACTCTGATGTAATGCAGGGATGGAGTATATGGTCCTGCCCTAGGACATCGCAATGTTAATTGGACCATATTTTTTATATGAATTGTGGTTAATTTTGGACTACTCTTTGGTCCTTAGGGAGTACTCTTTACACGCATGCATGGAGTAGTCGCGATTTTTGCAGGGACAAAGTATTTTTTTACTCGATACCTTTTTGTTCGGGATCGAGTAAGTATCGAAAAAAAGTACTTGGTATCGGAAGAGTAATTTCTACTACTTTTATCATTGAAACGGCAACTCAACAAATGACGCCCGTTATTAAAGTTTTCGCGAAAAGTGCGGTCATTTAGTAGAGAAAGTAGAAATCGCTTGTCTGGAAAATATTAGAGTGGTTCCTTGGCAGTGTGCCCCAAAAGCTATTTTTTTCATAAATAAATTGTGGGTAATATACTTATATGAAGTCATATATGTAATTATAGCTAATATTGTTCCTCAGCAATGTACCAAAAAAAAAAACAATAAATTTTTTTCATAAATAGTTTGTAAATGAAGTAATGCGCTACATACTTAAAGGGGTGACCTTATGAATAAGAGTCGGAGTTTTATTTTTATTTTCAAATTAATTTTAGTTACTTTTTTATAAAAAAATATAGTTCATTCCATAACAAAAACCATGTAAATCCAAGTTTCAAACTTTGTACAAAAATTAAAAGAAGTTTCATCAAATTTAAACACTTTTCATACGTTTTGTTAAAATGTTGTGTTGTGTTATAATTCGTAATATGTTTTTTGTACAGTGTGGATAATGAAAGCAAAATCGCACATTCTACGAAACAAGCGCAGATTTTACGAAAGTAATTTCGTTAAATATACGAATTATTTCTGTACATTTTACAAAAAGTTCGTAAAAAAATAAAGACATAGTACGAATTTTTTTAGTAAATAGTACGAAATTCTTTAGTAAATAGTACTAAATTCTTTAGTAAATAGTACGAATCCATTCGTAAAATGTACTAAAAATCTTATGTCTCATATTTTCGTAGTATGTACGAAAACGGTTTTGTACAATCAACGAAAACCTTCGTGGCTCAAAATGACGAACAATTTCGTAAGATTAACGCAAGTTTTCGTTATATTTACGCAAATTTTGTTTTCAGTGTGATGAGTTGCCCCTTCTTATTATCTACGTTGATTGAAGAAACGTTGTTGATTTGTTTTTAATTTTTGTACAAAGTTTTAAACTTGGATTAGCAAGGTTTTTGTTAAAGAATGAACTTAATTATTAAAAAAAAGTAATTAAAACTAATTTGAAAATAAAAACAAAAATAAAAATCTGAAACTTATCCATATTGGGTGACCTATACACTCATATGACTGATAAAAAACCAATACTGTTCCTTGGTAATTTGTCACAAATATTAATTAATAATTATTTTGTATTCTTACTAAATAACTTAATTATACGGGTATGTGCTGGAAATCCCGCGATTTCATTCCGAAACCGAAATTGCAAATCGCACGAATTAGTTTGAGGTGTGATAAAATTCATGCGATTTCAATGAACTTCGAATTGAAGATTTGAGTTAAAATGAGCGTTTTTATTATTTCTGCATATTTAATACATCAAAAAAACTGGAAAAGTAAGGAGAAAGTAGAGCGACGTCCTTTGAGAGACCACTCCAATCCTTTGGACATTCCAGAACCTGTGTAAGTGCATATACAAAGCTGTCGTCCATACCTGTTGAGCTGAAATTAGCAGCCACGTTAAGATTTCTCGCGGAACGAGGGTTCCAACGATCCATCGGAAAGGATTCTTATATTGCACTCGATAGGATGACAGTGTCGACAATTTTAAAAGAAATGCTAACGAATTTAGAACGGGTGCAGTGTCCAAAGTGGATAAAGTTTGGAAGGACGCCATATAAAGATCGCTAGTCTAAGTTACATTTTTACAACAAATTTGGGATTCTTGGAGTGATTGGTTGCGACATCAAATTGCTAAAACCACGAGACAACGAACATTTGTATTTAAATAGGAAAGGTTGTTTTAGCGTCAATACGATGATAGTAAGTTAATTAATTATAAGTTATACAAAATTAACCTTGGAACGTTTGCAGGTATGTGATTATAAAATAGTTATAAAAGCTGTGGATGCGTGCCATCCGGGATCAAGCCATGATTCTTTTGTTTTTAATTTATCCAGTAAAAAGCGGTCTTTGCTATCTCTGTGCATACCTACATATGTAAATTGAATTTTATATACATATTTTGATTTTTACTAACCATATTAAATTTCAGACTTTGGTCTCAAAATAAAAATTTAGTACTTCAATAGTATTATATCTTTAAAAACTAAAAAATTTCGTTGGGAATACATTCACATTTTATGTACTTTAACAAATTAAATACAGTCAATCACTAAAGTTTAGGTACAGATTTTTGCAATTCGGACCACTGTAATATTTTATTTTCAGCAATTTTTTATAAAAATATTGTTAGTTTTACAACAAAAACCTGAAAAATAAGGGCTCCAAACCTTGTCTTAATTAAAAAATTCTGCAAATGTTCATTAAAATATTGCACTTTTTAATTGCTCCTTAGAAAAAAATGTAGTATGGAGTTTTTTAGCACATTCAATTTTACTAAGATAAAGGTCAAGTGCAACAAAAAATCCAGTGCAAAAAATCAATGCTAACTAAGTCTTAGCTACCTCAAACTTGACCCTCCGGTAGCTCTTGTCTCAGTTTTATTGTGTGCAATTTTTTTTGTACACATCACTTCCAGTCCGACCAACCCTGCTCAAGAATATGCATTACGAAAATCTTTTTACTTTCTTCCATCCGTTCACATCTTTTTGTTGTGGTCCCTGGATATTTAATTGTTTCGCTAGCTCTGCCCAAAGAGCATCCACTGCCACTCGGTCGCCCTTAACGTAGTTTTTGGCAAAGTTTCTTCTTGCCTTTGCGTTTTATGCTTCCCCTAGAATTAAACGTTTATTTAATATATTTTAGTAAATCAAAATGTAAAATACTTACATTTCTGTTGTTTTATGCAATTTTTAATTAATTTCGCAAACCTTTGCTTCGCGTTTTCAAAATGGGAAAAATATGGCGATTTTGATTTCTGGCACATGCCAGATCGTTGCGGTTTGATGTTCCAAAACAAAAACAGAATAGTGAAATTCAGCACATGTCAGCATGTTTTCGACGACACTTTGGCTTTTTACTTGATTTTGACATACAATTTTTTAAGCCTTGATAAGACTTAATCATACGACCTTTTACAACAAATAAGTAATTTTTAGCAAAAAAAACCGACTTAAAAACTATTTATATATATATATATATATATATATATATATTGCATGATCCAATGATGGGATCTAAACCAGATTAGTATGGGACCACCTCTACACTACCTTTCCGATGCAAAAGAATTTTCGAAATAGGTTGACGTGGTCCAAAGTTATGCGGTAACAAACATAAAAAAAAAATATTCCGACGAACTGATAACCTCTTCCTTTTTTGGAAGTCGGTTAAAAAAGGGAAGTATCTCTCGAAAGAGAAGATGAAAACGATTCAAGTAAGTACTAGATTTTGCCGATACTGAGTAGGTATCGATACTTTCAGTCTTTTGAGTACAAGTACTCATTAGAGTGATACTTTAGTGGTATCGATTGAACCCTAGCAACGACTGAACGACGTTTTAAGAGCGTAATAGCCCAAACACAATGCAAACGACGAGCTACGGACCACAGCTGTGAAATTATTTTTGCACGTATTCTTATAAAGATAATTATTTTGTCGATGACAGGGCTACGCGACGACTGTGGTTGTGGCCAGTTAGATCTACTTCTATTTTTCCAGCGACAGATAAGGGTGGTTCTCTTCTTTTATGTCAAACTCATACAAATTCATGATTTCGATGCCGCGTTCAAAAAAAATATGTCGCCATCGTCAAAGCGTTTGGATAATGATGAGAACAAAATGGAAGCTGTGGCCCGTAGCTCGTCGTTTTCAATGTGTTCAGCACTTAAGAATGCGTGTGATGAGCGTACTGCTCACGTGAGTTAAGCTTGATATACAGTTCAATGCGAGCGTGAGCGTGAACATTCGCAAAGGCAAAGAATTCCATTTGTATTCCCAATTTGCCACAGGGCGAAGACGACGTCGCTCTGGCGAAGTCGTTTTGGTGAACTCGAAACGACGTCGTTACGACGTCGCCCTGGTGAAGTCGTTTGGGTGAACTCGAAACGACGTCGTTACGACGTCGCTCTGGTGAAATCGGTTGGGTGAACTCGAAACGGATCCGTTTCTTCGAACCTACAAGTTTTTTGAGGAACCTTCGGTCTAGGTTGGACAAGTTCCACGCATAAATAAAAGTCATTCATTTGGATACTAAACCGTTTTTATTATGAAAATTTTTTATCATGACAGAATATGGAATCCACAATGTACACTTGTGCTCAGAAAATTAAGCCACCTACATCTGTTTTTCAGTATTCATAATATCTTTCATATAAAATGTTTTGTTTTATAAAGGTAAAGTTCAGTCTATTGGCCTTATTATCCTATGTGTTTCTTAAATGCAGATTATAAAGCTTTAAATTTGTATGAAAGCTTGTTGAAATTTTTTTATATATACATATATATGTCTGTATGTATACTGCACATTGCTTTAATTTTGAGCTACATGGTCCTTGTTAAAAAATAAACCCAATTTTAATTAATTTTAAAGATAACTAAAATGAAGTAACAAAAAAATTAATTGTTTAAACTTATATTATATTAAAATATATTAAAATTTTTGTTTGTATTTTATGACTGAATGTTTACCTTATTTTTCTTTTTTACTAATATTTAAGTATTTATGTATATTTAAAAAACTTTGAAAAAAATTCAATGAATTAAATTAAACTATTTTAAACTAAAAAAATGTTTTTAATTTTCTAGCAACTTTGAGCGTCGTTTTGCAGTTCGCTGGTATATCGTTCTTGCGGGCTGCAGGGGAGTCGTTTTTGCGACCCGCCGGTAAGTCGTTTTTGCGACCCGCTGGCGAGTCATTTTTGCGTTTTTGCGTTTTTGCGACTCGCCGGCGACTCGTTTTTGCGGCCCGCCGGCGAAGTGTGCTTTTCGTCCGACGGCGAGTTCGCCGGCGAGTCGTTTGCGACCGACGCCGGCGAACAAATTGTTCACCAAAACGAGTCGGAATCGAAAAAAAATGAAGTAACAAAAAAATAAATTGTTAAAACTTATCAATATGACAGATAGTATATTTATGCAGACGACTGTGAAACATTTCTTTTATTCCGTTTTGAGATCCTGTCTCCATCATAATGGAAATATCTTTTGGTTATTCGCTCCATTATTTCCACAGATTCGTTGAATTTTTGCTGGAACGCTTCTGAAATAATATTAAAAGTATATTAATCATTTTTGGGAGCCGGGCATCAACAATTAAAGCGTACTTCTAATTGCCGCTGTTATGATGAGATGCCGCTAATTTTCTCCATTTTGAGTCCCTTCTGTCACCTGAAAGGGACTTGCGTGCCAAATTAACTTTTCTCTCAAAGTTTACACTGCTGGCAAATTTAAATAAGGATTACAATTTAAACACTAATTAATCCGACTAAAGTAAAATCTGTGGAAAATTAACATTAAAATCCTTTTTTCGCAAAATCTATAAAGGACCCTTTTATTTCTCAAAAAAAAAACCTGGGTAACAGTTGTTCGTCGCCACGCTGTAAAGTAAAAGTGCAGTTTTTTACCAAATTAAAAAAAAACCTTATTCTCACAAATTTTATTTTTTATTAATAAGGCCAATGAGTGAACTTTACCTTTATAAAAAAAAAAAACATTCTATATGAAAAATATTATAAATACTGAAAAAAGATGTGTTTTTGTTTAATAAAAGATTAGGGCAATTCATATAAACGCGTAAATGTCTCGTAATCACGTAAACTCACTTAATTTTGTATGGAAAACCGAATTATTTTCGAGGTTTACGTGGTTAAGCTGCATTTAAGCGTTTAGATGAAGACCCATACACAATTCTTTTTACTTTTAATTCATTGTACTGAAAATCGACCGTTAACAACCGAATTACTTTATTCTATTGTATTATAATATAGATAATTAAATATTTGTCAATGGCATTCGAAAATCTTAAATCCTTTGTTTTTGTCTTTATGAAGTTGACTTCCTGCCTCCTCTTCCTAGTGACTTCATCCTTAAAAACATAAATAGGTACTTTCATGCATAAGCCATTTTCCATCTATTTTAGGTCTCAGACCTTTTGAATATTTATTTATGGTACAAAAAAAATTTAAAACGTGAAGCAAGGAGTGAGTTTTGTTGACTGCGTTTATAATTATTGCATAAGTATGAATGTATACCCAGCCAGCAAGAAAACGTACATTTTACGAACATTATGTTTTACGAGGGATTCTCGTATCGCCAAAAAGTTAGAGAAAAGCTCGTAAACGATAAAACAAAACAAGTAAGAAAGTCTAAGTTCGGGCGGAGCCGAACACTAAATACCCGGCGCAAGTATTAAATATATGTTTTTTCACCTTTCCGAAACCTTCCGCTAGATGGTAAGCCGGGGTGTATCAATTTTGAGTAAATTAGCGTCCTTCAATTTCGAAATATTGAAGTTTCAAGCATTTCTGAAATTTACCGTTATATGAGAAGCGGCCGTTATTTTAGTCCGAT
This sequence comes from Rhagoletis zephyria, assembly GCF_001687245.7. Classification (NCBI taxonomy): domain Eukaryota; kingdom Metazoa; phylum Arthropoda; class Insecta; order Diptera; family Tephritidae; genus Rhagoletis; species Rhagoletis zephyria. The sequence continues at coordinate 66,591 of NW_016158796.1, read as the reverse complement.
TTCAATAATTTTCAACGTTTTGCTTATATGTGGCAAGCACAATAACCACACCGAGTTTGGTACAAATTCGGTTACCGAGATACACATTTGTGGTCATAAGTGGGCGGTGCCACGCTCATTATCCATAAATTT
>NW_016158796.1:48534-64606 GCF_001687245.7 Rhagoletis zephyria | reverse complement strand
TTCTCGTACAATACTAAATAGCTCAGCGGGAAGACCTCCGACTCTAACATCGTTGGCCGCGAGTTCAAATCGCGGTGGAGGCAGTTGTGATTTTCAGATTTAATAAATTTAAATTGTTGAATGCCGCATAAAAATTGAAGCGAAAATGATAAAATTTAACATAAATAAATTAAGAGAATAAAAATATTAAATAAAATGAACAAATTAAAAAATTAAAAAAATATCAAAAAATCGAATAATCAAATTTTTTTCATAAAAAACTTATTGTTGCAGATCTGTCCAAAATGGAAACAGTTCAGAAAAGAAAAAATATCCAGAAATCTAGTTTTAAAATTTGTTCTCATAAAAAACTTATTGTCCCAGAACTGACGAAAATTGAACCAGTTCAGAACTAGTTCGAAAGTTCTGCAGAGGTGGCAATTTCCACTTCGTAGGACATCGCCATGTAAAAAGAGACAATTGAAAGCATTGCGTTGGGATAGATCGAGAACCAGTACCCGCTCTTAAAGAGCTAGTTCTGCGCTAGTTCAGAACTAGCACAATTTACTGCAGGGTACATTATACAAACACACATACGAATGAATGTATGCATACTGGTTCTGCGTACACAAACTTTGTATGACGAGTCGCTTTAATAATGCTGTACTAAAGCGGCCAGCGGATCGGTTGTAAATAAATATTCTTGTGACTGCGGTTGAAAGTATCTGCATCCCCTTGAATCCACTGCCTCACACAATTTGAACGTTTGCGCTACGTCGTTGGATACTATTTTTATCTGCTTTTGCGGAATGGCTTGCTACTTCATTATATGGTAAATAGTATGTAGCATAGTTGTGTGGCACAATTTGTAGAGCTGAATGATTGGTGATGATGAAACGCTGAAATTCTGATTTTTTATACCCAGCGGACTTGTGTACAAGGGTATTATAACTTTGTGCGCATAACGGTTGTTTGAAACAGCCAAAACGAATCGAGATAGATATAGACAAATGTATACATAAATGATCAGAATGATAAGAGAAGTCGATTAAGCCATGTCTGTCTATCCGTCCGTCCGTGCACACGATAACTCGAGCAAAAATTGAGATATCTCAACGAAATTTGGTACGTAGGCCCTTTATCCAAGGTAGGTTGGTATTGAAAAAAGCGAAAATCGGATGGTAACCACGCCCACTTCCCATAAAACGGTATTTACTAAAAATGCAAAAACTACCATGTTTCAGTAAATATTAGATGCAAATTGTTGAAAATGGGCTTGACCCCGCCCACTTATGATGAAATGCTGTATCTCGGTAGCCGCTTCACAAATCCTTATCAAACTCGGTACGGGCCTTGGGTAGGGTCGAACTAAGAAATCTGCAGAAAATCTTTGAAATCGGGAAATAACCATGCCCACCTGCCATATAACGGTAATTTACGGAAACACGAAATTAGCTAATTCACTTAAAATCGATGATTAAAATAGCTACTTAGCAAAAAATTAGAATATTATAAATTTATGGATAATGAGCGTGGCACCGCCCACTTATGACCACAAATGTGTATCTCGGTAACCGATTTATCAATTTCTACCAAACTCGGTGCACTTAATAACCTTGGTACGGAAAAGCAATTTGTAGAAAATTATTCAAATCGGATTAAAATTACACCCTCCTCCCGAATAACGGTGATTTTCAGAAATACGAAAACTCCGATATTTCATAACTGGGGGCACTAATTTACTCCAAGTTAATAGTTACAACAATGCCCTAACAATAAATAAGACTTGTATAAACTTTGAGGAATTGGGCGTGGCGCCGCCTACTTTATGACTACAAAGATGCAACTACTTTATCGATTTGTGCATAACTTGGTTCAATTATATCATTAAGTCTAACTCTGCATATTATCGAAAATGTTTGAAATCGAGTAAACGCCCCTACTTACCATCCAAAGGCAGTTCAGAGAAAGCTGAAACGCCGATATTTGATACCTGCGCCGGGTATATGAAGTTCGGTTTCGCCCGAACTTATACTTCTTTACTTGTGTTTTATCATAAAACTAGTAAGCCCGGGCAGACGTTGTCCTGCTATACACAGATGCATAGGCAGGTTACAGGCATCGTAGATATTATGGCTCTTCACACCAAAGCTTAGTACTCGGTGACTGGGTGATCGGTAATTTTTTCCCATGTATTTTGTTTGTGTAACATTATTTTACACAAACAAAATATGTACATTAGAAAAAATTTCCGGACACCGAGTTACCGTATACCGAGCTCGGTGTGAAGACCCATATTATGTCTTGCGTTTCATTTGATATCGAAATTTACAAAATATTGTTATTGTTGTTCACTACGTTTGAAAAAATCGATCTCTGGTTACGGTTCAAACATCAGCCAGGGGAATGGACATTGGATAGTGTCAAAACGGTAAATTTTTTGTTGCTGTTGATGTGCGCATGTTTATATATATAAATACATACTACATTGCTATCCTACCTATTTCTCCCCAACATAACCATACATTAGAAGCGTAGCCGCGAATAACATTGGAAAACTCTCGCTTCGGATATGGACAGTTTGTAGTTAGCGTAAACGAACATAGTGACACGGGATTTTAAGAACGTGGCGAGAAGCATAGAAAAAATTTCGATGAAAACAAATATTTTTTCTCGGGTTCAAAACTATCCTATCTTTTAAGTTGGAACCAAGGTACATTGAACAGGTAGTATCAGTAGAGCAGCTGATTTGATTTATTTTCAAATTATTTGGTCTCGAAAATGTCAAATATTTTTAATTTTTTCTCACAAAAATTCTGAATTGTTAAAATCCATTTGCATGTGAAACCTTTTTCCATACAAAACAAGCGATTGAATAGCAGCTTTTGGAACGTTCGCCCAACTCAGCAGCACAACCGCTGATTACTGGCCCTTGTAAAGGATGGATCAATGCTTCGAGAAGCAAACAAATTTACTAGGAAAGAAAGTTGCATCAATTTTTATTTTTTCCAATTTCAATTTTTTATTTTTTATAATTTTTTGTATTTCACATGGCACGCATTGATTTAGAAGAAAAAATGCAGAACAGTTTTTGACACTTTCGATACCAGAAGCAACAACAAAATACACGCAAATGTTGTTTCGCTCTACTGATACTACCTGTTTAATGTGCCTTGGTTGGAACCAACAATACACACCTACAAAATTTCAGTGAAATCGGTTAAGCAGTTTCGGAGAATAGCGTAAACGAACACAGTGAACGGGATTTTTATATATTTATACGGCGTTTCCACGATTCGTAGTTCGCTCTCTCATTCGTAATTTGCTCTCCCATTCGTCATTCGCCTTGCCAATTACCTTCCGAATTACGTAATTCGCCATACAAAATTTTGAGAGCGAATTACCTCATTTGTGGGTAATTCAGATCGAATTGCCATGCGAATGACGAACGAATCGGTGCCTTTTCTAATATTTATCGAAAATATATCGAAGTTTTCACCGGCCTGGTCCCATTTGCTGGCACTTTTTCTAGTTATAGAATAATATTAATAAAATATTCTCTATATAAATTAAAATTGTTGATGATACCTTAAATTTTAGCTCCATCTTCGATATTTGCAGTACACAAAAATAATAATAAATAGCGAAGAACAAGAACAAGAACTAGAGCTGCCAAACGAATTACTAATGTGTGACGTAGAAACAAGGTAATTCACGAATTACTTAGAGAGCGAATTACGAATCGTGGAAACATCGTATAAGATAACAAATTTCTTTTGACGGTGACGTAACTTGGAAAAATGTTCGGCGCCTTTAACGTGGTCTTGAATGTTTGCCCTACCACCACCAGTTAAAATTTCCACATATCCTACAATGCGCTTCATGCTAATTGTTGCCATTTTGTGTATGCATAACCTGAAGATAATTTAGGTACGCAGTCTTAAGTGAAGCCATTCTAAAATACTTACAAAATAAGGATTAAAATAAGTGCTTCCCTACATGCTTCCTAGAAAGGTGTTTCCTATTTACGATTTACGCGAATGCACTTAAGTATATTTTTATATTATTTAGTATTACAAATAAGATTCAATAAGCAATTTAACTCTAACAGGTCTATTCTGCGCTGGTAACAAAAATTTTGTAACCGGCAAATAAAGTTCCCGTCAATTTTTAAACCCTTTTCACCCTTTTCGCATTCTGTGCACTCTTGTAACCAGCGTTGCCGAATTGTCGATTTCGTCGTCATTTTGTCGTTTTTTTTTATTTTGACGATTTTTCCCCCGTAATGGTGATTTTTTATTTTAGTTTTTCCTCTAAATTTCATATATATGTATGTATGTATGTATGTAAAAAATTTGTTAGAGGAAAACGTAATCCAAAATACAACCATGCGTTTATCTAGTTTTGTTCTAGAATTGTAACCAAATCGGTAATTCGCACTGCTGACACTGATTTAAAAGAGATAGAAAAGTAGGAGCGTGAATTTGTTCAGTCAAAATTATCTATCAGTTAATAAATGCTAATGTTACACTAAAAGGTCTATTCTGCATATTACCGAAGATTTTGTAACCGGAAAATTGTATTACCAAAAAATGTTACCAGCAGTGGAATTCTGACAATCGCCACGCTAAATTTCCATCGCCAAAATTCTCTAAATGAAAATCAGTGGGGCCTAAAAGCACGCAATATAAAAGTAACAGATGCAATGTGTAATCAACCAAAGCTGGTAGTATGAGTAGCATGTAACTAGGTGGTGTATGTTGTTAGGCGCGCCTGCTATTCTTTGGAGATTTTTTAGCGATCAAAATTAGCGAAAACGAAGGGTGGAATCCGGCTGCAGTTCTTGTCACCGCGGTTCTAGGTGCGTTGGTATAGCAGTTAAAATATTCAGCAATTCAGCTATGAAGAATTGTGCAAATCCTGGCATTGCATATTTCACGGCGCAATAATTTGTTACCAGCTTATGAGATGGTAGCAAAATTTACCGGTTACAAGAGTAAACCGAATGTGAAAAGGGTTTAAAAATTGATAGGGACTTTATTTACCGGTTACAAACTTTTTATTACCAGCGCAGAATAGACCTGTGAGGGTCTTTACATCCATATTGGTATTTTGATAAATTGCTGGTTGACACTCGGTAATTTTATCAACTGTGAACGTCCTTTTCAGTTTTCTTTTGTTAGTCTGGTAAACTGTGTTTATCAACAGCGGGTTCGTAGCTTTTTTTCTAAAAAAAAAAGTAATTGTAGCAGAAAATTTAAGGGGTTTTATTTACTCATATTCGTTATGCCTTTCGGCAGCGGACGGATTTGAAATTGAATGAATATCGAACAGCTGATTGCAGTTTATCAACTACCAGAAAAATTATAAAGCTTCCATTACGATAATTCAGTAACCGGTACACCGACAATAAAATTATTTTGCACAATCGAAATACATTGGGAAAAATTACCGAACACCGAGTACCATGCTCGGTGTGAAGGCCTCTACTTTAAAAGTGGATCAAAATCTTCAAAACCTTCAAACCAGTGGAGTTCAACTATTTAAAAGCAGTTGTGTTTTAATTTGTAATTTTAAATTGTCGTTAACAGTTGAAAATCCTCTTTTATTAACCCATATGTAATGTGTGTTTTATTTGGTTTTGTAATGTGTAGTCATATTTATTGGGCCGTATGCATAAAACTTAAGCAAATGCTTTTTTTAAATTTCAGACCTTTTACTCAATTCCTTAGTTTTTATGCATACGACTCATTGTATGTAATTCCTTTGTATATTTTATTTTGTTAAAAAAATACAATAAACAAAAAATTTACGATTTTTGGCCGAAAAGACGATTTTTTTTAGTGACGATTTTCCAGCGAAAGTTTTCGGCAACGCTGCTTGTAACCGGTAAACGTTGTTGCCATCTCATAAGTTGGAAACAAAATATTGCCCCGTGAAATATGCAATTCCATAACTTCCACAAATCTTCATAGCTGAATTGCTGAATATTTGAACTGCATTACCAACGTACTTAAAATTGCGGTGAACTGGTAAAATTTTTTGGTAATAAAATTTTCCGGTTATAAAACCACCGGTAAGGAGCAGAATAGATCTGTAAAAAAAAATGTTTCATATGAGCCTTAAATAAATTGCTTGATGAAGTATGATTTTTATGAATTAAAAAAACTTTAAAAAACTTCTTCAAAAGGCTTTCTACAAAAGCCCTTCTAGAAGCTCTTTTTTGAGTAGCGAAAGCAGAAGCCCTTCAATTTGTGCCACTCCATACAAAAAATGAAGAGAAAGGAATAACTTTCAGATAAGGTTTTAGCTCCTGAAATTATCTACTCGCCCGTGTGCTTTATTTCCTAAAAAACAGAAACAAAGCCCGCCGGCGTTATTGCCTTTTGCCGGTGGTCATTATTTCCCTTTCGATATGCCAATAACTCACGCGGGCTTCAATTCCTAAAAAATGAAATAAAGCCCGCGGGCACCCCCTGTTCTAAAAAAAAAAAAACAATATGGTAAAATCGAGCTAAATATTTGTTTTCCTTTATTATAAGAACCCTGCAGGGAAAGCTACTAGTTGTGAACTAGAATTCTACCGGTTTGCGTTTCAGCCGAACTAGTTCACGTTCTATCCTTTTTCAATGTTAGCGACTGGTATTTTTAACATTGCGATGTCCTACGAGATGTCAATTGTCAGGCTATGCATCAGCATCTACTAGTATAAATACTAGTAGCATCATACCAGTTGATGAGATAGTCTGCCAATTCATGCCCCGTGAAAAGCATAAGAGTGCCTTTTTGCTCGCGACGCCCCAGCAGTCACAATGCCCGACAGAGCAGAGCACTCGCATGGTTAGCCTGAGGTCCCAGGTTCAAATCCTGGCGCAGGGAAACTTTTTTATTTTCTATTTTTTATTTTATTTTTATTTTTTTATAAATTTATTTTTTTGTTTATGCTGTTTATTGTAATTTTTAAATTTAATAAAAAAAATATTTTTGTTTAATTTCTTTGTTTTTATATTTCTTCCTAAATGTTTTTTTGCAACGCAATTAGATTTTCAAATTTGTTATTTATTTATAAATTGAATAAATTATTTTTACTTACATTTATTTAACTTTAAAAATCTTAACCACCTCCAAGCGGCCTCGAACCTGCGATTTCAGAACCAGAACCAGTAGTCTTCACGTGACGCCACAGCCGACATTTTTAAGAAAAGCAATTCATTTCGTTTTATTTTTGGCTTTGGCAATTCAAAGGCAGATGTCGCTGATCGCCTAAGTTCTTCGAAATTGTCGAACTGGTAGGAACATAATAGTTAATGAACTAGTATTTTTTCTAACTGGTTTGGCTTTTCACTGCAGGGAAGAAATTGAGATTAACAAATGCATACATACATATGTATTAAATAGTTCAAAGTTTCAACAAAAAAAGGAACATGAAAAAGTAAAAAGTTAAACAAATGCTTTCGTCGACTGTCGGACAGTTTGACGGTAAATTGGACACAAAATGCTTATATTACCATTTAGATTAGTACGCATACTGTGTGCTCTGCAAAGCAATCTGTGCAAAGTTTGAAATGATTGGCCGAGCTTCTCCTCCGATTGGGGGTGTGCGCCTTGTGTCACACAACCCACTCGACCACGACTGATTTATGTTATTCTGCCCTTTACTCATCCGCGAAATCCCGGGGTCAAGCCCTGGGGATCCCGGCATATAATTTAATCTACGACTAAATTAAAATAAAACGAAATTCAGACACTGTAATGGCATAAAAGTATTATAAAATTCAACCCTACATATAAACAAATAAACTAGTACAATTCTAACACTACTAATATTCTATGTTATAATATATAAAACATATATATGAGGCATTTTTTTCATATCGGACACCAAATTTGGTGTCACAATTTCGATTGGCTTCACATTTTTTCCTTTTTCTTCCAATACATGATCTGTCAAATTTTGGCTTTTTTCGTGATTATGCCTAAATAATCATGTACTTCTTCAAATTGTTATATCTCGGGTTCTGTTCATCGTAGAGACTTCATTGTTGACTCTCACAAAATAAATTACCTCGTCATAAAAAAAAATATTTTATAAATAGTTCTTGAAAAACTCCAATTTTGTTGGAACATGTTTTTTTTTATAGAGAACTAGCAGACCCAGCGAACTTCGTCCCGCCCAAAATAATTTTTTTGTACACGGTCAAAAATTTGGGTTTAATTTTTAAACCGCGCTGGGACTACTGCATTTTTTAATCTTTTATAGTCTACTTTTTAAACCAGTCAATAGTTTTAATCAATTTTTAATATATTGCGGTTTAAATTTTAGTCCATAAAGTTCGTGGTTTAAAAATCAAACGAAAATGTTTTAATTCTAGTTTCTAGGTTTCATATATAGAAAATTTGGTTTAAAATCTAAACCGAAATAGAAAATGTTTGCACACAGCGAAATGTGATGTTGATTCAAACTCAACATATGAAAGCACATTTACATGCGCGGCTGTAGCTGGGTGTGCAAAGCTGCTTGATATAATTGGTTGCTACTAAGGCTGTCCGAGTTCAATCCCCATCAGACGGAGCATGAAATTTTATTTTTTTATTTTCATTCTTAATTATGAAAATGTTTGGGTTTAAAATTTAAACCGAACTGTTTANGGTGTGCAAAGCTGCTTGATATAATTGGTTGCTACTAAGGCTGTCCGAGTTCAATCCCCATCAGACGGAGCATGAAATTTTATTTTTTTATTTTCATTCTTAATTATGAAAATGTTTGGGTTTAAAATTTAAACCGAACTGTTTAAATTCTAAGCCCAACATTTGTGCCCTCTTTTTTTTAAATTTAGAAAGTTTGTATTTGAAACTGAATTTATGTAGCTTGGTTATATATGTTGTCCAAAAAGTTTAAAATTTTTAACCGTGTATTGAAACATTTTGGTCCAACATTTTCACCAAGAGTTCACGTTCATGATTTTTAGTGACGCATTTGTCTTCTAATATTACGGTTTGGTGGTTGTCAGAAGGCATATTTGCCGTCTTAAATAACTTAGCAAAACTGTACATGCATACAAAGATACGTAATAGTTTCAGTGCGTTTGAAAGGTGCCACGTCCCTTTTTCTAATAGCCCCAACCTTTCTTCATGACCAGTCGCGTTTTATATATCTTGTACATACCAAGTTCCAGTACTCTTCCATGAACACATTCAGAGATATGCAGTATGAAAAATTCGATGTGTATGGGAAGTGCCACGCCTCCTTTTCCGATAACCACAATTTATCTCCATGAGTATGCGATTGCTTTCATATATCTCCATACCAAGTTCGAGACCTCTTCCATGAACATTTTCCGGGATATGCAGTATGAAAAATTCGGTTTGTATGGGAGGTGCCACGTAACTTTTTCCAATAACCGCAATTTTCATCCATGAATATGCAAATGTTTTCATATATCTCCATACCATATTCGAGTAGTCTACCATGAACACTTCCAGAGATGTGCAATATGAAAACCTCGGTTTATATGGGAGGTGCTACGCCCCCTGCACCTAGCGGTATGAAATATGCTTTATACCCGATTCTCATACCTACCATATATAACACACAAAATTTCATAAAGATCGGTCGAGCCGTTTAGGAAGAGTTCGACTTTTATATGTATATTAGATAAGCACAATGCGAGAAGCATAGAAAAAATTTCGATGGAAAAAAATATATTTTTTCTCTGGTTCACAACTATCCTATCTTTTAAGTTGGAACAAACAATACACACCCACAAAATTTTAATGAAATCGGTTAAGCGGTTTCGGAGATTAGCGTAAACGAACAGAGTGACACGGTATATTTATATTAAGATAGCCTACTATAAGCTCCTACCTTGGATGCGTTTGCGTACCAAATTTCAATTTCATTTGACTTATGGTTTTGAAATTATAGCTGATAAAATTTTCCATGCCTATGGGACGTGCTACGCCTCCTTTTACAAACCCATTTATATATAAGCACCTACCATTGATATATCTGCATACTAAATTTCAAGTTCGTGGGACTTATAGTTCCGAAGTTATAGCTGATAAAATTTTCCATGCCTATGGGACGTGCTACGCCTCCTTTTACAAACCCATTTATATATAAGCACCTACCATTGATATATCTGCATACTAAATTTCAAGTTCGTGGGACTTATAGTTCCGAAGTTATAGCTGATAAAAATTCCAACCTATTGGATTTGCTATGCACTCCTTTCCAAACTCATTTATATATACCCTAATATAAGTACCTACCATTAAAATGGCTGCGTACGATATTTCAAGTTCAAGCGACTTATAGCTCCGGAGTTTTAGCTAATAAAACATTCCAGGTTCATGGGACGTGCCGCTCCCCCTTTTACAAACTCACTTATATATAGCCTTCTATAAGCACCTACTATAGATACGTCTGCGTACCAAATTTCAATTTCACGTGACATATGATTCCGAATTTTCCACGACTATGGGATGTTCCACTCAATTATATATGCCTTACTTAAAGCGCCTACCGTAGATATGCCTGCACACCAAATTTCAAGTTCTTGGGACTTATAGTTCCCAAGTTATGGTTGATAAAAGGGTCCACGCCTTTAGGATATGCCACGCCCCTTTTTACAAACTCATGTATATATAGCCTACTGTAAGCACCTACTGCAATATGCCTGCATACCTAATTTAAATTTCATGTGACTGATGGTTGTGAAATTATAGCTGATAAAAATTTCCACGCCTATGGGATGTGCCACGCCCCCGTTTACAAACCCCTTTATATATACTGTACTGTAAGCACCTACCGCAGATATGTCTGCATACCTAATTTAAATTTCATGTGACTGATGGTTGTGAAATTATAGCTGATAAAAATTTCCACGCCTATGGGATGTGCCACGCCCCCGTTTACAAACCCCTTTATATATACTGTACTGTAAGCACCTACCATTGTTATGTCTGCATACCGAATTTCAAGTTCATGTGGCTTATAGTTCCGGAGTTATAGCTGATAAAATATTCCTATGGGATGTGCCACGCCCCCGTTTACAAACCCCTTTATATATACTGTACTGTAAGCACCTACCATTGTTATGTCTGCATACCGAATTTCAAGTTCATGTGGCTTATAGTTCCGGAGTTATAGCTGATAAAATATGCCACGCCTATTGGATGTGCCACGCCCACTTCTACAAACTCATTTATTTACACCATACTATAAGCACCTACCATATATATGACCGTATAGCAAATTTCTAGTTCATATGACTTTTGGTTCCGAAGTTATGATTGATAACAAATTTCACGCCTATGAGATGTGCCACGCCCACTTGTACAAAGTCATTTATATATACTCTACTGTAAGCACCTACCATATATATGACTGCATACCAAATTTAAAGTTCATGTGGCTTATAGTTTCGAAGTTATGGCTGATTAATAATTTCACGCCTATGGGAGGTGCCACGCCCCCTTGTCGAATCCCAATTTTTTTTACCCTATTATAGGCCCAGGTGTCATGGCAATACTCTTTCAAAATTTTGTTCGATTCCGTTTATCCTGCAACCTGGCACATACATACATACATACATACTTCCACAAATATATAGTAGATATATCCTTCTCTTAGCGTAAAACAATTTTTGGGGATGTCCCGGCCACAGGGCCACCTATCGTGTAAGTTTCAAGTCCAAATATTTCTTTTAAATTGGCTGAATTGTTTTCTTAATATGAGCCAAATCAGTAAGTAAATTAAATTTTTTTGAATATCCCGACCTCAGCGCCAACTAATAACAACACCGAAAAAAAACTTGTGTGTGCTTTTAACCAGACCCACCTACCAACATGTATTTCGACCCGCTGAATCCGATTCTGAGATCCGTTTGACTCGTACACCCTCAAAATTTCTAGTAAATTGCTAAAAAATGGCAAAAAATTCTCCACTCGTCATTTATTTATAGAGTAGAATAAACATGTTTAGAGAAATTGTTTTTGTATATTTTTGTTTTATGTTTTTTTATTTATCGCTACTTTCAAAAGTACCTGGTATTTAAGTTATTATTTGTGATGTATACGTTCCTCAATCACATGATTTTTTAAATACAATTAAAAAAGGTTTTACTTTAAAATTTTTCTGATTAAATAAATATCGCTAGCGTAGATTGCAAAGTTGCTAAGTCCCAATTTAAAAATTGTACAGGAAAGGAAAAAACTTCGTACAGCCATTTTCTTCAAGTATTTCGCAAAACTTTGAATACAACATTTTGCTTGTTTTAAGCAAAGAAAAACTCCATACGAATCAGAGGGATTCGATCTTTATTAAAAGATTTCGAACTTTTTTGGCCTTATCGAATTTTCGGAGCTTTATTGGGCCTTAGCAAATTTTCCTTTCATTGAATATAAACTAGAAAACATAAAACAAGGACCTTTACCCTTTTCGAAACGATGCAATATTAATTTATCTAGCCTCCTATATCAAAATATGATTTTTCATTAAAAGTGAAGCTAGCAACTTTTCACTCTAAACTAGCGATATATGAGTTTTACAATCAGTTTGTCGTAAATTTTAAATAGTTTTATTTCTTGGTATGTTTAAATGCTTTAAGATATTGAATTTTTACCCATATTCATAAAATTTATTACTCAATTTGAATCCCGGGATAAATTCCGAGATCCCGGGATTACCTAAAAATTATCCCGAAATCCCGGGATCCCAATTTTCCTCATATTTTGGCATCCCTAGTATGTACATATAGTTCGTTCTATTTTCAAAAGTGAGGTGTGAAATGACAGCGTGGCCTGTAGATATGCAATAAAGTTTTTTATTTTTGAAAAGGGTTGCCACCTGTTACAAATTTTATTAAAATTATTTAATAAGTTAAATAAATTAGATATTACAATATGGGTATCAATTGAACTAGTTTTGAAAATACTTTACCTCTAAATGACACGTAGAAGGGTTGCCACATGTTTAAAAAATCAAATTCACTTTAATTAAGGGAATAAGGTAACTGAAATATGTATATTAAACTCCTGCGCAATTCCATTTAAACGGCCTAACAAGACATCCGATCGCCGCGCAAATACTTTCCCTCCTTTACTCTCATCGTTCGGGTCATGTGTGAGTAAGCATAAACCAGTTTCTGCAAGCGTACGTAAACTACCGATAAATAGCAAGACGCGTAGAGTATTTACTTTGCCTTCCGCAACTACTGCGAGTAAATGGTATTTGACAGTAGAGTACTATACTGGTAGTACTTGAGTATTTTCGAAGAAAACATACATTTGTGGCATGATTCAATAATACAAGGTTAGATAATTATTGACAGCTGCGGTTTGACACTCCCTTACAAAAGGTTGCATTTACGAAGGACAGAGAAAGGGCAAGAATGCAATCCCTTGTTGCGAATATGGTAGTAGAAAAGTACGCAAAGTAGGCAATTAGTAGTGAAATTCCTTTTGTAAATTCTAATGTATTTGCAGGAAATCTGGCATTTTAAACGAAATGTTGAACGTAATATTGATATATCTACGTGTATTTCGTAATTTATATGCTATTTAGCCGTATAAAAACTGCAAAATGACTCAAAATTAAAATAAGACTACTATGAGATTGATGTAAACATCCAATGCTTATGTTTTCATCATTTAAATATGCTTCATATGCATATACAAATAAACATATTGCACAAAAGCTTATACTTTTATTTCACACCAAAGCTACACTGTTTCCATGTAAATTTGCAAAGAAGCAACACGGTGCCACTGCTAAGGGAGCGGTGCGAGAGAGACAACTGTCAGTTTATCGAACCTTGTATTATTGAATCATGCATTTGTGGTATCTGAATAAAACTAAGGGCAGGAATGTAGTGGAGCGATGAAGAAAGCGACGAGCAAAACGTACTTTCAACTAAAATATAGGGCCTGTTCGAGGCACGTAATAAAAGCGGCATTACTGCCGTACTAATGAAAAATGGCAACATTGTTACAACTGCCCAGCTGATAATACATTGCTATAAATTCACACCGAACGTGATACTTTAATAATTCGCGCAACACTGCGGTTGTGATTGCAACTCGAACAACCCCATATACATATATATATGATATACATACCTAAGTACATATGTATGTAAGTATGTATGTGCATAGATACAAGTTAACACCACACCTTACAATACCTCGAATTGGACAATAACCCCATGGGTTAGTGGCACCGATAACACATCCGGTGAATTCGTTATAACCGCAGACGCTGCATCAGCATTCCACGAACATTTCATCAAATTACTAAATGTATCGATCAGCAACAATATTACGGTAAACAACAGTCAGCATATTGGTAACCAACATTACGGTCAACAACAGTCAGCAAATTGGTGGTCGACATAGGTGTAATGTAGAAGTAAGAAATATATTGTAATTAATCTTAAGTTGGATTCAAATAAATAAGCACATGAGCGGACAGAAGTCCGCGAGCTTTTTAAAAATGAAGTTTATTAAATAAAACTTTAACTGGCGCCCGAGTAGGGGCCGGTTTTAAAGTTCGCGTTTCGGTAGTGAGTGAAAAAAAAATAACGCCTGTAAAAAAACAGCCGAAGTGTCAACGCGCGCAAATCTTAATATTAATAAGTGATGATAAAACGCCTGTAAAAAAACAGCCGAAAATCAATGCGCGGAAACTCACAAAAGGACATCCACAGCACGCATGTGAAGTGAAATAGACTGCAACAAGGACATTCATTGGTCTGCGTGCAAGAAAAGTGGAATACCCAAGGAACGTGAAGAAAAGAGCCGGTCCAGAACACAGCAGCTTAAATTCCTATAGGACAGAAACGCACTCCTCTTCAAAGTGTGTTTGGTGGTACCACGAGTAGCTGCAGCATAAGGGAAACTATACCCCAACACCAGGAGGACTTAAGTAAGTTTAGTTTAAGTATAGAATTTAAGGAAATATTTAATAAATGTTGAAAAAGTGTTAAAAAAATTTTTTTAACAAATTTAATAAAGAAAAATTTAAACCAAGAAGGTTATTAAGTTTACCAAAATAGTGAAGAAATTGTAACATTAAGTTTTAAACAAGGATAACATTAACTGCATATTTGAACTTAAAATTTTGTGTAATAAAAAGTAAAAGAAAAAATTTACTTAGAAATATAGAATCATTAGAAAACTGTGCAACCAAAAGTGTTGGTTAAAATATCTAAACACACGCTTATTTAATAATTAATGAGATTTTTATTTTTTTTTTTCCTCTCATCAACAAATAATAGTCACAAATATAATATCGGGCTTGTACAGCCAATAATATAATATAATTTGAAGCTGCGATTCATCCACCTAACGGGGGACCCTCCAGCTTATAACAATAAAATTCTCTGCGATTCACCACCCAAGGGACCCTCCAGAAGAATTATAAAATAATAAAAAATAATAAAAAATAAAAAAAAATATAAAAAAAAATTATTATAAAATTTAGAACAGAAATAAAATGTCTAATCCCAATAATCTTGTCCGACCCCCTGTGCTTAACGCACCCACACAACCAAGTGTTTCCAATTCCAACTCCAATTCTTTTAATATGGACCAATTGACTAATTTAGTGACAGGACTAGTAAACAACATTATGAGACAAGAAGGACGAAATTTAGTCCAGGCAGCTCTTAACCCCAATGCAAATTTCTCAAATATAACAGACGTAACTATTGACGCAAGTCACTTAAATAATATCACAGAGCTGGATAAAATACCGGACGTAGTTAGATGCCTCCGCGAATTTTCCGGTAATCCAGGAGAGTATAACTCTTGGAAGAAAAGTGTAGATCGCATCCTTCAGATCTACGAACCTCTTAATGGAACGCCGAAATACTACGGCATCCTGAACGTTATAAGGAATAAAGTTGTGGGCAACGCCGACATTGCCCTCGAATCATATAACACTCCATTAGATTGGAAGGCTATTTCAAGATGCCTTACCCTTCATTACGCTGACAAGCGAGATATAGGTACCCTTGAGTACCAAATGACTTCTTTAGTGCAGGGCAATCTCACTATCCAGGAATTCTACCAGCATGTTTATTCCAACCTG
>NW_016158796.1:41156-44974 GCF_001687245.7 Rhagoletis zephyria | reverse complement strand
CTCTCTCTGTCAGAAGTTACCAGTTTTAGTCCGAGAATTTTTTGCTGGTAAATTCTGGTAAATGTGTCAAACGATCAGCTGTAGTGTGTTTGGCAACCAAATTGTAAACAAAAGAAAAGTGAACTCTGCTAATTCATGTTGAAAAGTATTTAATTACTTGTTTAAGAGGATTCTAATGAATTTGAAAGTATTTTTGGTTATTTACATGTGTGAGCAAGCAAAAATTTACAACCAAAATTTGGAGGTTATGTTGAAGTTGACAGAAGTTACCATTTTTTACTAGAAAGCGATCCCGTACTTTTCAATGTTACTCTCACGCTCTGAGCGAATTTTTATTTTTTGCTAGTTTTAGTAGTCCGAGTCCGAAGAACACGGGATTGCACCTATTAAATATATTTATCAGTGATGGGCACTCCTAAATACTTTTGTACTTAAAGTACCACTTTGGGTACTAAATACACAAATACTTAGTATTTTGAGATGCCTAAATATTCAAGTAAAAAGAACTTAGGTATTTAGGAGCTGATAAATACCCAAGTAAACAATACTTAGGTATTTAGGTGGTGCTAAATACTCAAGTAAAAAGTATTTAGGTATTTAGGAGCTATTAGATATTAAAGTAGGAAAAACTTTAGTATTTAGGAGCTGCTAGATACCAAAGTACAAAAAACGAAAGTATTTAGCAGGAGCTAAATACTCTGGTCCAAAGTACTCAGGTACCTTGGGGATGCCAAATACTTTCACTAAAGTACCACGGTATTTAGTCGATGGCTAAATACTTTCAAACTAAATACTGTATAATTTAGGAGAAATTTAGAGAATTAACACCTAACCTTACACTCACCTCAACTTACTTTACCACAACTTACTTCACCTCTCCTCAAATCAACTCACCACATACAAACTCACCACACCTCACCTAAACTCACCACACCTCAATTTGGGAACTGTTTCTGGATTTGAGAGAGTCGTCAGTCTAAATCAGGATTTTCAAGACTATTTCGGGGTTTCGGGACTATTTTGGGATTTTCGAAGCTATTTCGTAATTCTTTAGGGATTCCCGGAAACTTTGTTTGAGATTTTCGGGATTCTCGGAACTAATATCGGGATTTTCGAAACGACTTTCAAAATATTTAGGGATTTTTGGAACTAATTTCGGGATTTTTAGGACTTTCGAGATTCTCGGAGTTAATAGCGGGACTTTCGGGAATATTTCGGGATTTTTGGGACTCCTGGACAATTTTTGGATTTTTAGGACTAATTTCTAGTTTTTGGGACTTTCGGGACTATTTCCAGATTTTTTGGACTTACTTCGGATTTATGGGGATTAGGATTTTTGGAACTTTCGGGTCTATTTCGAGATTATCGGGAGTAATTACGGGACTGTCGGGACAGTTTCCTGATTTTTGGGACTTTCGGGACTATTTCCAGATTTTTTGGACTTACTTCGGATTTATGGGGATTAGGATTTTTGGAACTTTCGGGTCTATTTCGAGATTATCGGGAGTAATTACGGGACTGTCGGGACAGTTTCCTGATTTTTGGGACTTTTGGACTACTTCGGGATTCTCAGGAAAAATTCGGATTTTCGGGAGTATTTCGTAATTTTTGGGACTTTGTTTTGCATTTTTGGGACTTTTGGGATCATTTCGGGATTTTTGGGACTCATTTAGGAACTATGGGACTTTCGGAACTCTTTCAGGATTTTTGGGACTTTCGGGACTGTTTCGTAATTCTCGGAACTGATTTCGGTATTTTTGGGACTAAATTTGGGATTTTTGGGGCTTTCGGGAGTATATCGATTTATTTGGGTCTTTTTTGGATTTTTGAGACTTTCGGAATCATTTCAGGGTTTTCAAGAGTATTTCGGGATTTTTGCAACTAATTTCGGAATTTTGAGACTTTCGGGACTATTTCTCCATTCTTGGAATTAAGTTAGGATTTTTGGGACTTTGAGAACTAATTCGGGATTTTTGGGACCTATTTTCGGACTTTCGGGATTCTCTGAAATACTTTTGGGACTGTTGGGACTTTCGGGGCTATTTAGGGATTTTTGGGACTCTCGGAACTATTTCGGGATTAAAGGGAGTAATTTGGGTATTTTTGGGACTTTCGAGACTATTTCCAGATTTTTGGAACTTTCGG
Organism: Rhagoletis zephyria; assembly: GCF_001687245.7. Taxonomy (NCBI): domain Eukaryota; kingdom Metazoa; phylum Arthropoda; class Insecta; order Diptera; family Tephritidae; genus Rhagoletis; species Rhagoletis zephyria. The sequence goes on along the minus strand of NW_016158796.1, from coordinate 42,829 downwards.
GTCTATTTCGAGATTCTCGGGATTAATTTCGGAATTTTTGGGTGTATTTCGGAATTTTTGGGTCTTTCGGGCCCATTTCGGGATTCTCGGAACTGATTTCGGGACTTTTGGGATGTTCAGGAGTATTTCAGGATTTTCGAGACTAATTTCGGATTTTAGGGACTTTCGGGACTATCGGGAGTAATTTAGATATTTTTGTGGCTTTCGGGACTATTTACAGAATTTTGGACTTATTTCGTATTTTTGGAACTTTCTGTACTAGTTCGGGTTATGGGGAGTAATTTAGGTATTTTAGGGACTGTCGGGACTATTTCCAGATTTTTGGGACTAATTTAGGATTTTTGGAACATTCGGGTCTATTTCGAGATTATGGGGAATAATTTCGGGACTTTCGAGTCTATTTCCAGACTTTTGGGACTTATTTTGGATTTTTGGAACATTCGGGTCTATTTCGGGATTGTCGGGAGGAATTTCGGAATTTTTGGGACTTTCGGGAGTATTTAGAAATTTTTGGGATTAATTTAGGAACTTTGGGACATTCGGAACTATTTCAGGATTTTTGGTATTTTCGGGACTATTTCGTAATTCGCGGAACTGATTTTGAGATTTTTGGGACTAATTTCGTTACTTTTTGGGCCTTCGGGAGTATATTGATTTATTTGGGCCTTTTTTGTATTTTTGAGACTTTCGGAACCATTTCAGGGTTTTCAGGAGTATTTCGGTATTTTTGCAACTAATTTCGGATTTTTGGGACTTTTGGGACTATTCCTCCATTTTTGGGAATAATTTAAGAATTTTGGGACTTTTTTCGGATTTTTGCAACTTTCGGGACTATTTCAGGATTCTCGAAACTAATTTCGGAACTGTTGGGCCTTTCGGGGCCATGTAAGGATTTTTGGGCCTCTCGGGACTATTTCGGGATTATCGGGAGCAATTTAGGTATTTTTTGGACTTTCGAGACTATTTCCAGATTTTTGGGACTTATTTTGGAACTTTCGGCACTATTTTTTGATTTTTGAGACTTTCGGGACCATTTGGGAATTTGGGAGTAATTTAGGAACTTTAAGACTTTCGAAACTATTTCAGAAAGTCCCAAAATTCTCGAAACTAGTCCCAGGAATCCCGGAAGTCCCAAAAGCTCCAAAGCAGTCTCGAAAATCTCAAATTAATCCCGGCAGTCCCAAAACTCCGATATTAGTCCCAAAAATTCCTAAATAATCCCGAACGTCCTGGAATCAGTTCCGAGAATACCGAAATAGTCCCAAAATTTCCAAAAATTCCAAAATACTCCCGAAATTCCCAAAAATCCCGAAACTACTCCCGACAATCCCGAAATAGACCCGAAAATTCCAAACATCCAAAATAAGTCCCAAAAATCTGGAAATAGCCTCGAAAGTTCCAAAAATACCTAAATTACTCCCGATAATCCCGAAATAGTCCCGAGATTCCCAAAAATCCCTAAATAGCATCGAAGGTCCCAACAGTCCCGAAATTAGTTCCGAAAATACCGAAATAGTCCCAAAAGTTGTAAAAATCCGAAATAAGTCCCACAAGTCCCTAAATAGCTCTCATGTGTATAAAGTTAGCGAAACAACATGCAGAAAAAAATTTCGCATATACCTATGAATTTGCCGTTTTTTTGCCGTTAATTAGTTGTGGAAAAAATAATTTTG
>NW_016158796.1:33133-37655 GCF_001687245.7 Rhagoletis zephyria | reverse complement strand
TCGCTCTTGTATTTTTTTAGATATAAGGTGTTTTGCTAACTTTATATAAAGTTAGCGAAGCACCCCTCCAAACTCAAAGACAAAAGACTAGGCTTTATGTCCAAATTTGCCGTTTTTTTGCCGTTCCAAGATGAGCTAGTTTACTTTTGAAAAAAATATTTTTTTAAATAAAAAAAGAAAAAAAAAATTTTTTTTGCAATTTTTTTTTCAATGTTCAATAATTTTTAGAAGAGAAGAAAAATAATAATAAAATAGAAAAGCGAAACCGGTTGCTTTATGTACCACTTCAAAAAATTAAGAAGCTTCCCTATCACAATTAACAACAAAATTAAAAACAGTTTTAATGCACAAAACAAGCGAAACGGCAAATTGTGCAACAAAAAAAATTAATTGTTTATTATTCCAATTTTAACCGCTTTCCAACCCAAATTTAATAGGCTTTTAACAAAAACTAACGACAAAACACTTTTTAACGCCAAACGCAAATGCACAATTTTGTATAACCTTTAACCCCTTTCCATTTTTTTTTTTAATAAGGCTGTTTAAACCAAAAAAACATTTAACGACAAAATCAAGAAACAGTTTTAATGCACAAAACAAGCTCAAACGGCAAATTATGCAACAAAAAAATTAATTGTTTTTATTTTTTTAACCAATTTTTAAACCCCTTTCCAAGTCCCTATTTTTTTTTTAATAAGGCTGCTTAACCCAAAAAAAAAATATTTAACGACAAAATCAAAAAAGTTTTAATGCGCAAAACAAACCTAAAAAAATACAAGAGCGACAAAATTATTTTTTCCACAACTAATTAACGGCAAAAAAACGGCAAATTCATAGGTATATGCGACATTTTTTTCTTCATGTTGTTTGGCTAACTTTATACACATATAGTTCTCCAAGTCCCAACATTCCTAAATTTTCCCCAAAAATGGAGAAATAGTCCCGAAAGCCCCAAAATCCGAAATTAGTTCAAAAATCCCGAAATACTCCTGAACCTCGAATTGGTCCCGAAAGTCTAAAAAATACAAAAGAAGTCCTAAAAAATCGATATACTCCCGAAAGCCCCAAAAGTCCCAAAAATCCCGAAATCAGTTCCGAATATTACGAAATAGTCCCTAAAATCCTGAAATAGTTCCGAAAGTCCCAAAGTTCCTAAATTAGGCCCGATAATCCCGAAATAGACCTGCAAGTTCCAAAAATAATTCTGAAGGTCCCGAAATATTCCCGAAAATCCAAAATTATTCCTGAGAATCCCGACTAGTCCCAAAAATCTGGATACAGTCCCGAAAGTCCCAAACATCCTAAATTAGTCCCAAAAATCTGGGAAAAATACCGAAACCCCAAAAAATACCTTAATTACTCCCGATAATCCCGAAATAGTCCCGGGATTCCCAAAAATTCGAAATTAGTCTCAAAGTTCCCTAAATAGTCCCGAAAGTCCCAACAGTTCCGAAAATATTCCCGAGAAACCCGAAAACTCCATAAATCCGAAATTAGTCCCAAAGTTCCCTAAATAGTCCCGAAAGTCCCAACAGTCCCGAAAATATTCCCGAGAAGCCCGAAAACTCCATAAGTCCCCAAAAGCCGATATAAGTCCCAAAAATCGAAAAATAGTCCCGGAGTCCCAAAAATTTCGAAATTTCTCCCGAGAATTGCAAAATGCTACCGAAAGTCCCGAAAATCCCGATATTAGTTCCGAGAATCCCAAAAGTCTCAAAAAACCCGAAACAGTCCTGAAATGCCCAAAAACTTGAAATTAGTCCTAAAAATCCAAAAATAGTCCAGGAATCCCAAAAATATCGAAATTCTCCCGAAAATCCCTATTAATTCCGAGAACCCCGGAGGTCCCAAAAATCCCTAAATATTGTGAAAGTCGTCTTGAAAATCCCGATATTAGTTCCGAGAATCCCGGAAATCTCAAACACTAAATTCCTAAAGAATTACGAAATAGCTTCGAAAAGTAAGTTGAGGTGAGTGTAAGGTGGGATGTTAATTCTCTAAATTTCTCCTAAATTATACAGTATTTAGTTTGAAAGTATTTACTCATCGACTAAATACCTTGGTACTTTAGAGAAAGTATTTTGCATCCCCAAGGTACATGAGTACTTTGGACCAGAGTGTTTAGCGCCTGCTAAAAACTTTCGTTTTTTGTACTTTGGTATCTAGCAGCTCCTAAATACTCAAGTTTTTCTTACTTTAATATCTAATAGCTCCTAAATACCTAAATACTTTTTACTTGAGTATTTAGCACCACCTAAATACCTAAGTATTGTTTACTTGGGTATTTAGCAACTGCTAAATACCCAAGTACTATTTACTTAGGTACTATTTATTAGGTATTAGTACTTTGGTATTTACAACAACACAAAATACCTAAATACTTTTGTACTTAGTATTTAATACTTAGTAAATACAATTTTGCCCATCACTGTTATTTATGTATGCATGTACATACGTACTAGGGATGCCAAAATATCAGTAAAATTGACATCCCGGCATTTCGGCATGTTTTTTAGGTAATCCCGGGATCCCGGGATTTTCCCGCGATTCAAATTGAGTCATAGATTTTATGAATATGAGTAAAAATTCAATATCTGAAAGCATTTAAACATACCATGAAATAAAACTATTTAAAATTTACGATAAACTGATTGTAAAACTCATATATCGCTAGCTTAGAGTGAAAAGTTGCTAACTTCACTTTTAATGAAAAATCATATTTTGATATAGGAGGCTAGATAAATTAATATTGCAACGTTTCGAAAAGGGTAAAGGTCCTTGTTTTATGTTTTCTCGTTTATATTCAATGAAAGGAAAATATGCTAAGGCCAAAAAAGTTGAAATCTTTTAATAAATATCGAATCCCTCGGATTCGTATGGAGTTTTGCTTTGCTTTAAACAGGCAAAATGTTGTATTTAAAGTTTTGCGAAATACTTGAAGAAAATGGCTATACAAAGTTTTTCCTCTCCTGTACAATTTTTAAATTGGGACTTAGCAACTTTGCACTCTATGCTAGCGATATTTAATTATTTAATCAGACAAATTGTAAAGTAAAACATTTTTTCAATTGTATTTAAAAAACCATGTGATTGAGGAACGTATACATCACAAATAATAATTTAAACACCAGGTACTTTTGAAAGTAACGATTAATAAAAAAAAACATAAAACAAAAATATACAAAAACAATTTCTCTAAACATGTTTATTCTTCTCATTTTTTTTTTTGCAATTTACTTGAAATTTTGAGGGTGTACGAGCCAAACGGATCTTAGAATCGGATTCAGCGGGTTGAAATACATGTTGGTAGGTGGGTCTGGTTAAAAACACACACCCCTCTTTTTGCCGGTGTTGTTACTATTGCACTTAAAATGTTTTCGTAAGAGCAGCAAAGCATTCAAAGCGGAGTCTTCTAAGCTTGACCTGCAGTCTTTACATACAAACCCTACTGATGAGAAACATATTTCGGCATCAACCCTTTTAGGCTGAACTGCCAAAAGGTAGACATAATCCATTTGAAGATAATGACCCCTATCTCCTCCATTACAAAATATTTGAACTTCTTCTACCAGCACGTTTCTCGTTTTTCGATTTGAGGAAATTTTGAGTAGATTGATCTAAAAAATTATCTAACTTTTCCTTAAAACTCTCTGTTTCGTTGACATTAGCGACGCTATGAGTAAATTCATTGAAATCTTCTTCAAAAAAGGCTCAGACTGCAATTTAAAAATACAGTTTCAAGCTTTTTGTTAATTGCAGTCAAAACGGCATTTTACAAAAATCATACTTCAAAATTCATAAACAAATTCTTACTATCAATCCCGGATCCCGGGATTGGCATCCCGAATATGTACATATGTAAAAATGTAGTTTCGATTTAAAAAAATCGGATAAAGTTTTTCTTTCGCCATTCATACACCTCTAATTTTAGTATTTATTAAAAAAAACTCAATGAAATTCAAAAACTATCTCTTGCATTTGGTTTTACTCAATACCGATTTGAGCTGTCGCCAGTGTTATCATAAAAAAAAGCTGTCAATGGGTAGGTTCAGAAGGGGCAGCAGTTGAGCGAGTTATGAGTCCTTGTTAGGAATTAAAAGTACACAAGAGATTATTTCAGTCTCGTTTTATTTCCAGAACTGTTTTCCATTTTTACACTTACATCTATTTATACTATTTCTAACTATTGTTTGTTTGGTGATAAAAAGATGTTTACATATTTAGCATTATGTTATCATAATGCTTTGTTACTTATCACCGAATGTAATTGTTTATGTTATTAAAAAGATGTTTACGGGTTTATACTTGTCTATCGTATTCTCTTTGTTATTATGTTATCATACAAGGTTAAAGGGCATATAGTTGTTTGTATGTATTTTGGTTCGTGAATAATGATTATATGTATATGTGTATGTATCTAGTGTTTAGGTTAGCGTCGTTAACTTTGTATGTATTTTGGTTCGTGAATAATGATTATATGTATATGTGTATGTATCTAGTGTTTAGGTTAGCGTCGTTAACT
>NW_016158796.1:26836-33123 GCF_001687245.7 Rhagoletis zephyria | reverse complement strand
TATACCCCTTTTTTTTATTTTGGAATAAAAATAAAAATAGGGAGTGCTCAAAGCGCTCAAATTTTTCCATGTATTTTATATGGGGGAAAAACAACTTTTCGTAGAAATAGTGTAGAATTCTTGAAAATCAACAGTTTTCGATCGGAAAACTTTTCTTATCTTCAGGACATTCCCAGTAATAATACGCAATTGTCTCTTTAACCATTTTTTCATAGTTACTATATTTTATAGGTCCTCCAAAACCCCTAGAAAATCTTTAATCATAAAAAATAGTTAAATAAACAATTTGATATTAATACTGGAAGTCTTCTGAAGAGAACCACAGTTTTCCGATTGAAAAATATTGATTTTTAAGAGTTTTATACCATTTCTACGAAAAATGGTTTTTTCTCCATATAAAATACATGGAAAACTTTGAGCGCTATGAGCACCCCCTAAATATTTTTTGATTTCAAAATAAAAAAATATGGGTATATTTTTTTCGATATAGAACAATCCTAGGGGTGCCGGTATTAAAATTCCAACTTAGTTTTTTTGGACCACTCTAATGTACATATGTACATATTTCGAAATTTTTTTTATTTTAAAGGCTCTCAAGAAAAACTAAAAATTCATATAAAATTGCGCACAATAAATGGAAAAAAATTTGCTTCTATAAAAAATTTGTTAAATCAGTATGCAGCTCTTAAGAAAAAAATGCTCGTACATTTCGTCGCTACCATGTCCAACTATCGAATGTGAAAATCAGCACTTTTCAAAATTTTGATTTGCCACTAATAGTTTTATTTCGTATAGCAGTTGTTATTTTTGACAACTTATTCGTTGGTTAATGACTGCAAATAGTTTTATAGAAAATTAGAAACGAGAAATAATACTTTCATAAAAATATACACTGAGGGAAAAAAATTTTAAAATTAAAAAAAAACGTGCTAAATGTAAAAAATACGCATATAAAAGAGCACCAACCCAACTCGTTTTAAATTTGAGTATGTACGTTATAAAAAAAAGTCGTTGTGAAGTGCGCAGATGCTTTTTCGTTATACGAAATTATAATTAAGAAGAAAAAAAGGATTTATTTTATGTTCCCGTCTGATGGTAATTGAACCCGGACCCTCTTGGCAGCTACCAATTGTATCAAGCGTCTTTTCACACTCAGCTACAGCCATACATGTAAATGTGTTTTTAAATGTTGAGTTTGAATCAACATCACAGCGCGCGATTAGTGCATTTGTACAGATAAACACCCTGTGGGGAAAATCTCTTTTGCATGCAAGCAACTGGCGAATTTAACACAGCGATGTCATAGGAATGGGAAATTGTCCCCCGCTGCATTACCTTTTCTATAGTTCAGAACCAGTCCTAAATTCGACATATGGGATCTAGTTCGCTTTGTACCCCATTTTCTATAGTTTCGAACCAGTTGTAAACGAAAAAAGTAACAAGATGTTTTCTTTTTGGGTTACCATGGTAGCAATTTTTAATATTTGCAGAGAAATGTATTTTCAAGCTGAAATCAAATTTGTTTGAATGAATGTAAATTAAATGGTGCATTTGAAAACACGTTTACATACCTTTGGCTGTAGCTGAATTTGCAGAGGTGCTGACTGTTATTGGTTATATTCCAGAGGGTCCCATAATCTTAAGATGTTAACACAAATATTAGCTTTGTATTACCAAACTATGAAAAAGCATCTGCGACGTGCAGACTGGAAGCGTATTTGAACGAAAAACCCGCCAAGCAAAAATCTATTTAAAGTAAACAATCCCCCGCTGTATCCCTTTTTCAGTAGTTTCGAACTAGTTCAAAATTCGCCTAGTTCGTTATACATCCCTTTTTCTATGGTTTTGAACCAGTTCTAAATTCGTCATTTTAGATATAGATTTCTAAAATTGTTTTTTGAAAGTACCACATAGCACTGCTTTTGAACTGGTGGCGATATAGTTACTATCGGACTGGTTCGTTTTTGGCGATAAAGATCTAGTACGAGACTACAAATTTGGTTCACCAGTTCGGGGTTTCCCTACAGGGCATGTACCATGTATGTGTGTATGTGTTGTCACCGCTGTGTATGCTTTGTATACATATACTTTCTTAATTACATATGAAAAAGCATACGAGACGTGCAAAACGCCATCCGTGTAGTGAAAAATGCTTCATTTTAATCCAGGCGTATTTGAATTGAATATTTCCATTATTCGTAGTGTATGTATAATGGAAAAATCCATTTCGTTAACACTTTTCACTAGATTTAAATACGAGCATTTTTAAATGGTAATCAAATAAAAAATTTTTATTCTTACAACGCGTTTTTTTTCTCAGTGTACGTACATACATAGATTTAAAAATCTGCTTGAATACAAAAGTTTCATGAAAATGTCACATTAAACAACTGTCTAAATCTACGTTATTTTTTATAAATAAGGCCGTAAACATTTCCTTACATCGTCAATTTCCATATTCTATTTTTACTCTTTCAATTTCACTGACCAGCGTCGCAAACGATATCAACTAGTAGGCTAACAACCAGAATTGAAATTTAATACGTAAGTACTTACAGTACTACAAGTATACAGAGAGTAGATTTGCTACTCCCTTTCGGCAGCAGCAAATATCGCTCGTACGCGATGAGAGAAAGTAGAGTACCTACTTTGGTGGAGTAATAGCAAGTACGTCAAGTATTTACTCTCTCAACGCCAAGTAGTGTATGTATGCGCAAAAAGAGTAACAATGTGTTGGGAGTAGAGCACAATGCAAGGAGTACTTATTGAACGAAATGTGGCAAATACACTTGCGCTGGACTTTAATGTATATCAATATGAGTATAAGACAAATGAAAAAAATTGACATATTTAGCAAGAAATAAGTGGAGAGTAAAAACATTCTTGAGGTAATTTAAGAGTCCAGTAATTTAAAAGGAATGTAAACAGAACAAATCACTGATTGACAATTTATGTATTTGTACTAAAACAACAAATACGATGGCGTAGTCCTATAGTTTGACGTAATTATTATTTTATTTTAACTAAATTCGACTTTATAAACAGGTGGCACCCTATTCGTAAGCTAAACCCTTCTTAAACCTCTTTCGTCTGACTCCCTTATGGTGATACCTATCTATTTCAATTACCTAATTCCTTTAATTCAAGTTGAATTTGATTTTTTAAACCGGTGGCAACTCTCTACATGTAGTTAATACACATTGCGATTGATACCCAAAAATTTGAATCTAATTTTTTAACAATCTAAATTTTTTAACAGGTGGCACCTCTTTAAAAAAAATAAACCTTCTATTGTCCACGGGTTAAGATTTTTAATCTGACACTTCATTTTTGAAAATGGAACGAATCGTGCAGATCTCAAGGCACTGACAAAAAATTAAAAAATTATTTATGCATTAGCGAAAAACGCATTACTTCAGAAAGTGCAAAAAATGAGCAGGTTCTTTTGAAAGCTAAAAGCCTGTACTATTTAATAAAATAATAAAAAATAACGTATTTTTACATATAGTTTTTATACATTCCATTAAAATTTTGCATTTTTTGAAAGTTTGTTTAAAAAAATCGTTTTTTGGAACACCGCAGGGACACCCTGTGTTTAATTTTATCCCAAAATTTTAATTCCTGTAATTCTCTACTATCTATATGGGAACAAGAAACGTCGAACCAACATTTTATTTTAAGAATATATTTTTGACATTTTTTTCTGTGAAAAGCTTACGCCTGGCTATGCTTTTATTAAAATTCTTAGTAAAGATTTGTCGACTTTAGTGGCTTCCTGGCGGCATATAATTATTTTTTTAAGGAAATGTCTGTTTAATTCTTTTTAGTGGATAAATTGTCTTTACAGAAATACTAAACAAGTTCACATTGCAGATAGCGAATTTTTCGATTTATGCCCACTTAGGCGGCACTGTGCGACGGTGTAATTTTAAATCTCAAATTTATAGGTATTTATTGCAAATCAACTTAAAAAGCTGCTAATAGCTAACTTAACTTTAGGATAATCGTAACCATCATACAGAAAGCCCGTTTCTTTGTCTTCAAAACAACGTTAAGATGAAGTCTCTACGATGAGTAAAGCCAGAGATATAGCGATTTGAAGCAGTACATGAATGGTCAGAATCACGAAAAAATTCGAACAGGTCCGAAAAAAAACAAAAATTCCTCGAATACGTGTTTGCTTATTTCATGTATATAACCCATACAAAAATTTGAAGTGAATCGGAGACATGACATAATTTTTTTTACGAAATCCGTCCGACTTGTATATATACATATCGTCGTTTAAAGTACAAAACCTCGTATCACCAAAATGCAAAACCGCGTATCAAGATAATGCAAAACGGCATATGTGAAGTTGCATAAATTATTTTCTAGAGAGTAAAAACATTCATATTTCAAAACGGTTCTCTTGTTTATAAAGCAATCGCATTTCTGGCTGGTATATTTCTGGACGAATGGTTAAGGATTAAGCCAAGAGTTTGTGTAAGCAAATCCAATTTTTGGCAGCCAATGTAAGTTACGCGGTTTTGCAGAATGACGATACGCGGTTTTGTACTTTAAACGACGATATATGTTGTGGCATACTAATCTTACAACACACATGTGTATATGTATAAATACTATATCGAGGGCTTATATTCAATAGCCTCTATCTACAATTTTCACAAATACTACTTTGTGGTATTAGAACCCATCTGGGACTTACCTTCCATCACTATTGTTAATTATGACTTTGCAATTTAATAGTAAATTCTTCTGTCAAGCGTTATAAAAGGTCAGCATTATATCACCGATGACAGTTAAGTCTTCTCATTAATCTCATTTTTGTGTAAATTGCAGATTAGTTTTTACTTTTTGTAAAAATGACTGCGACTGCAATATGAATGAATTTCAATTCCATAGTTTTTGTTAACTCAGTTTGTAATTAGCTTTTTAAACTGATATAAAATAAAGACATTAATATTTCTTTGCTTAAAAACACAAATTTATTTTTATTTCTAGTATTCACACTAAGGAAGACTACAAAATTACATAGTTAGTTAGCAAATTTTAATTAATGGTAATAATATCCCGAAATATCACGGGATCCCGGGATTACCAATTTAAGATCTCGAAATCCCACAATCACAAAATGGTCCGGGATTGGATGCCTTATACGGTAGACAAACGGGCTCGATTATTTGCATAACCAGCCTTATATGGTAGACAGACGGAGAAAATTAATTAGAATTAATAAGCATAAATGCAAATTAAAATTTTACCCTTACAGACGGCAGTAATGCGGATAAACCAGCCGCAAGGTCGTAGGTTCGAGTCCCACGGCCAGTATACTTTTTTATTTCTTTTTCAATCCTTTTTTATAAGTTCCATATTTTTTTACGTTGCTTTCAGTTAGTTGTTGTTGACTTTTTAATAAAATTCAACTCTAAAAATTTAAATTAACTAATAGTAAAATAAGAAATATGATATAAAATAAAGCAAATGAAAACAAAATAAAGTAAACTTAAATATATAAATAAAATGAAATAAAAAATATAAAATAAATAATAAAAATAAAAAATTTTCGCAATCGTTCCAACCGGAGATCGAACCTGGCAGCTACAGGCTTGTAGCCCGCAACTCTCACCACTCGGCTACCGCGTACGCGAAACTCGCCTGCTTCGTTTGCTTACTTGTACAAAAGACAACAACTGGCCGTTTTTACCAGTGCTGTCATCGAAAATTCCCCGGACCTGAGTTAATTCCCAAAAATTTCGTGCATTTGTTCGGCTGCTTATGCTCATTTTAAAGAGGAAAATGCATGAGTTAAAGCAAATAAAGGCTGGTTATGCAAATAATCGAGCCCGTTTGTCTACCGTGTTACTGTAGCGAATGTCTCAAGAGGTATGTATGCATCATGACAGCTTTACATTATAAGGCCGAACCCGGCTCGCTTTTCCATTAAATGAAATTTTTTCTGTCAGTACGGCACTTATAAAATAAATCTCAATAACAAATTTAAAATAAAAAATACTTCCTGAGATTTTGTATCCTTCCAGAGGTATGTATTAAGAAATTTTGAGTATGTATGGGAGGCGACATGCCTCCTTTTTTAATAACTCACATTTTTTCCATGAGGAATTGATACATTTTGTATACACAACTCCTTTCCAAGCTGCAGTATTCTTCCATAAACACTTCCAGGAATATGTGGCACGAAAAAGTCAATTTGTACAGGAAGTGCTACGCCCCTTTTTCTTATAACCCTAATCCTCTTCCATGAATTTAAAATTGATTTTACATTC
>NW_016158796.1:19928-25415 GCF_001687245.7 Rhagoletis zephyria | reverse complement strand
CAAAGAAAGATTATTATAAATAATTTGTTTCAAGCCAGATTTAACGAATCCACAACTATATTTTTCAAACAACAAAAAAAAATCGTGTTTAGGTTGTTTTCTTTTAAAACTTTGAAAGCAAAAAACAAATACGGCCACCTTTGGCACGCACAGCTGTCATCGCCCAGCAGGGCGATAGAAATAAATCTATCGCCATGAAACGCCGCCAAGCGAACTTCGCATTTCGCTTTGGCTGTGTTCAATTTCATATGCTTGCGGGTGTTCTAATTTTGACAGCGCGAATTTCGCTGTGGTGAGTTCGCCGTTCGCCGGCATTGTATTGCAGCTATTAATTGAAATTTTTCCTGTCAGTACGGCACTTATAAAAAAAATCTCCATAACAAATTTAAAATACTTCCAGAGATTTTCTATCCTTCCAGAGATATGTATTAAGAAATTTTTAGTATGTATGGGAGGCGACCTCCTTTTTTAATAACTCACATGTTTTCCATGAGCAATTGATACATTTTGTATACACAACTCCATACCAAGTTCCAATATTCTTCCACAAACAATTCCAGGGATATGTGGCAAGAAAAAGTAAATTTGTACAGGAAGTGCCACGCCCCTTTTTCTTATAACCCTAATCTTCTTCCAAGAGTTTAGAATTGATTTTACATACCCCAGTACCAAGTCCCGGTACTCTACCATCAACACCTCTAGAGATATGCAGTATAAAAAAGTAAATTTTTACGGGAGGTACCATGCTCCCTTTTGGAATAACGCAAATTTTTCTCCATGAGTATGGAATTAATTTTGTATATACATCTCGGTGCCAAGTTCCAGTCCTCTGCAATAAACACCTCCAGAGATATGCAGCATAGAAAAATCAATTTGCATGGAAGTTGCCACACCACCTTTTCCAATAACTATCATTTTTCTCCATGAGTATGGTATTAGTTTCACATACATACATACATATCGTCGATTTTTTGCATCGACCAGTTGCAAAACCGCCTAAATCGCCACTGTGACAAAAATGAGATTTGGTAACCCTAAACTCTAGGCGTCGAGATTTATGCATGAAAATCGTAAAATCTATACATATAATAAAATTGTAACAGGTCGGTGTCTGTGCATTATAGATATTAAAGAAAAATTAATGTGGGGGTCTCTATTAGAGTACCAGAAGCCAAATCAACCATTTTTAGAATTTGTGTCTGTCTGTCTGTATGTTTGTTCGCGCATCACTCGAAAACGAATGCATGGATTTGAATGCAGTTTTCACCGATGTATTGCTAGAGGTCTAACTTAAAATATAGGAAGAAAAAAATTGGAGAGTTGCCCCCTGTTTGAAAATTGGAGTTTGCCACCTGTTTGAAAATTGGAGTTTAAGTAAATTGATAAGAAAAAATTTATTTTGCCACACGGGCGTCAAAAGAAAGAGGCTGAAGAAGGCTTACAGCCAAACATATTTTTTTAGAGCTGCCACCTGTTTGAAAATTTACATTTAATTTAATTTATAAGATAAATTGAATATTGCAATATGGGTATCAAACTGAAGGGGTTTAGGAAATTTTATTACCGAAAATATTTTTAGGGAGGGCTGCCACCTGTTCGAAAAATTGTATTGTATTAAAGTGATAAAATAAATGAAATCTATATCTACATCTAGATATCTATAACATTTTTATTATATGTATCTATACATATAATAAAATTGTAACAGGTCGATGTCTGTACATTATAGATATTAAAGAAAAATTAATGTAGGGGGTCTTTATTAGAGCACCAGAAGCCAAATCAACCAGTTTTAGAATTTTTGTCTGTCTGTCTGTATGTTTGTTCGCGCATCACTCGAAAACGAATGCATAACTTTGAATTCAGTTTTCACCGATGTATTGCTAGAGGTCTAACTTGCCTTGGTTTATCGGAATTACTTTCAGTCTAAGAACATCCTTGCGAAATCTGTAGTAAGCGTACCAAATTTCGTTCTGATCGGGAGACCGGTTAAGGAAGTAGCCTATTTTTTAATCCAGGACATAAACCATCTATGAGCAAAATTTAATTTTCAAACAGGTGGCAGTTCTTAAGAAAGTAGCCTATTTTCATGTAAATCAGTTCAGTAATTTCCGCGTATTAATTCAATTAAACTTTTCTAATAGGTGGCAACTCCTAGTAGTAGTAGCCTATTTGTTAACGTAGGTCACAAGCTATCTCTGTGCCAAATTTCATGCAAATCTGTTCAGTCATTTCCTTGTCTTAATTTAATTAAACTTATTTACCAGGTGGAAACTGTTAAAAATGTAGCCTCTTTTTAAATCTAGGTCATAAGCTATCTGTCTGCAAACTTTCATGCAAATCATTTGAGTCATTTCCGCTCAACTCTTTAAAAGAGTAGCCTATATTCCAATGTAGGTCATAAGCTATCTGTGTGCAAAATTTCATGCAAATCAGTTCAGTCGTTTCCGCGTGATAATATAATTAAATCTTTTTAGCAGGTGGCAACTCTTAAAAAAGTAGCCTATTTTCCTATCTAGATCATGGGCTATCTGTGTGCAAACTTTCATGCAAATCAGTTCAGTCGTTTCCGCGCATTAATATAATTAAACTTTTTTAACAGGAGGCAACACTTCCAAAAAATTAGCCTATTTTCCACTGTAGGTCATAAGCTATCTGCTTGTAAATTTCATGCAAATCCGTTCAGACGTTTCTGCGTATTAATTTAATTGAACTTTTTTAGCAGCTGGCAACTCTTAAAAAATAGTATCCCATTTTCCAACCTAGCTCATAAGCTATCTGTGTGAAAACTTCTCTCCAAAGCAGCTCACTCATTTCCGCATATTAATTTAGTTAAGCATTTCCAACAGATGGCAACTCTTAAAAAAGAATAGCCTGTTTGCCAACCTAATTCATAGACTATACGTGTGATAAATTTCATGCAAATCCGTTCAGTCGTTTCCGCGTATTAATTAAATTAAACTTTTTTAACATGTGGCAACTCTTAAGGAAAGTAGCCTATTTCCAATTTTCATGCAAATCCGTTCAGTCATTTCCGCGTGATGGTTTCCCAAACATCCAAACATACAAACTTTCATATTTATGCAGGGAAACCGCGGACTAGTGAATAAAATTTCTAGTTCCGTACTAGGTCTTTATCGCCAAAAAGGAACTAGTCCGACAGGAACTAGATCCCCACCAGTCCAAAATCGGCGAAAAGTGGTATTTTTAAAAACTAATTTTTTTCAGTTTTTTTCACTAGAAATCTATATCTCAAGTGACGAATTTAGAAATGGTTCGGAACTATAGAAAAAGGGATGCAGAACGAACTAGATCTTATTTGTCGAATTTAGAACTAGTTCGGAACTATCGAATAAGGGATGCAGCGGGGGGCTTGTTTACTTTACATAGATATGTGTTCGGTGGCTTTTTCGTTCAAATACGCTTCCATTCTGTGCTTCGCAGATGCTTTTTCATAGCTTGGNGTCTCTGTACTACAAATCTTATTCTATTATTAATAGTTGCGTTCCCTAACTCCCAAGAACAGGAATTTACCAGAAATTGTTCCCGTACTCGAATATTTCGCTCTCACCCGCTTCGCTGAGTGTATAAAATTTCTACGTGCTACATTAGATGTAGTTTATTTTAATTAAACACAATGGCCCATAGTCATAGTCGCAAGTTAAAACTCGTTCTTGTTAAAATACAGTGTTAAGTTTAAAATAGATTTTTAAATTGTGTCAATCACAGACATCTCAGAAACAGCTTTTTGTTAAGATGAGAGCGAACAGTGCTATCCATATGAAGAGAAAAAATTTACCCGGCAATATATAGAAATATGAGTACTTTAATTAGTTCACCTGTGTCCGCTGCAGGATTGCGGATTTAGCAAGCCGGGAAGTCGTGGGTTCGAATCCCATTGCCAGGCAACATTTTTTTACATCTTTTTTGCTCTTTTAAATATTATTTAAATTTTTGTTATTTAATTAAAGTTGTTGTGGCCTTTTTAATTGAAATTAAACTCCAAAAAATTTGATTAATTACGTAATAATTATATGAAATACCGTAACAAAAAAAAAGAAAATAAAACAAAATTTAATAAAATAAAATGATGTTGATGTTAAAATAAAAATATAAAATAAAATAAAAATTGTTTGGAATCGCTCGGAGTGGTGACCGGACCTCGGTGCTATTGCGTTTACTACTTCAATAACAAAACAAAACTTTGAACATTACTTTACCAATTTAAAAACACTTTCTCCTCATTTTGAAGTTAAAATTCTGTTTTTGCTATAAAATGCATTTTAAGTTGACTATGAAAGAGTTAAAATAGTGATAACAATAAAACAATACAACAATATACTTAAAATATGCGAAAATCAGGCGATTAAAATTTTTTTTATATCTTCAAAATATTTTCATACTAAGACTATCCTAAACCTATCTCTTGTGATACTTTTTCATACTTATGTACATGTAGTTAAGAAATGAAGCCATTTCAAAATCATTTCGATTGATACCCATATTATACTAATACATTGGAATGATTGATTTTACTTTTTATACCGTTAATTCCTATAATCCAAGTTGAATTTAAATTTTCAAACATGTGGAGTCTCTGCTATTCATATGTTGCTTAGAAATAAAGCCTTTTCAAGACTCTTCCGATTAAAACATAGATTGTAATAACTCATTAAACTTATAATATAATTGTATTTGAATTTAGATTTATAACAGGTGGCAACCCTCTTCAAAGACCTTGGAAAACTACATGTTTAAGCTGAACATTTCTAATTTAAACTCGAGTTTTAAAACAGGTGGCAACCCTTTTCGAATTAATTTCTTACTAAAATCCTATTAAATCCCTCTGGCCTGACGCCCGCATTGTGATACATGTTCCAATTATCAAATTCCTTTAATTCAAGAAGAATTTGATTTTTCAAACAGATGGCAACCCTCCTAAATGTAGTTAAGAATTAAAACCCTTATCAAAAACCTTTTTATTGATACTCATATTGTAGTAATTCATGTAAATTAAATGAATTTAATTTTTAAACGGGTGGCAACGCCTGTAAAACACCTCAGTAATATGTTTAATGTTCAACCTGAAGGTTTCTTAGCAGTCTTTCATTTGACACCCATATATTAATTTTTTAGATAGCTTGTGAATAATTAATTTAAATTTGCCTTTTCGAACAGGTGGCAACCCTTTCAAACTACAACTTTTTAAGCCTCCTGTCATCCATTCTTTAATATAATTTTTAAATACATAATTCCCTTAATTCAGGTCGAATTTGATTTTTTCAAACAGGTGGCAGCCCTCCTCCATGAAAATGGAATTGTTTTTATATACATATATGTATCTATACCAAGTCGCTGTACCCTATGAAAATTGCGTTTTATGGGAGGTGCCACGCCCCCTCGTATAATCGAGATTAAATCTATCCTATATTTTGAGTTGGGCTAAATGACCCCAGTGTACAAAATTTAATGGGAATCGGTTGAGTA
>NW_016158796.1:0-15238 GCF_001687245.7 Rhagoletis zephyria | reverse complement strand
TTAAGGACTTCAGGTAAACTAAAACATCATCGGGAGATATTATAGGGTTATGTATTGAGTTAATTGGACTTAGTTTAAAAGGATAGTCAAAGTATGCTTGGGAGTTAGTGGAATAATTGGATTTAAAAAACTGAGCGAACATGTTAGAAATTGTTTGATTATCACCAGAGACGGTATTTTGATACTTCATGGCGGAAGGAAACCCACGTACATTTCGCTTGGAGTTTATAAACAAATAAATTTTTCGGCGTAATAGCGAGGGGGGAAGCGGGCCTGTTGGCGCTCAACCGCTGCCCACCGCTTTTGCGCGCGACCACTGAAACCCCTAAGAACCTGAGAACATATTTTGCTTTGCCGCCTGTATGCTTAAGTGCACATCTAAGATACCCACACCAGAACTCGCATCAGAGGTATTACTTTTAACATTTATAAGGAAACTGCTCCGATAGATGCATTCAACATACCGGCACATTGACGATACCTGCCTTAAAAATTGTGCAACTAGTATCAATTATCAAAGAAAGTATTACGTTTACCTGCACTGGAACTACAATTACCTAATTTTACAAGCTTTTATTTGTTTTGCTCATCTCGCAGAACTCGCAGTAGTTATATAGATAATTAGATACCATTCGGTAAAAATTTCGCTTGCAGTAATTTCTACGTGGTAAATGCTACGCCAATATTTGGTTTAATAGGGATTCGGATACCTTCCTCATTGAAGTAGTAAAGAAAATTCGCTTAAGTGCTTTTTTCGGTTAAGTGCACAAGTTTTTCGTGCAAAGAAGGACGCACAGCTAAGCAAAATATACTGTATTCGCATTGCACTGAAGGCTAAACAAACAATAAAAATTTACCTTTAATTTCCAATAATTTGCTTATCAGTTATTGCTAAAAATACCGTTCGATTTTATGCGTATACTGCAGTAGGGAATTCAACGCAGAACTACACTGTATGCAAAAATAGAGTAATTCGTTTAAAATACATTCCATTTTATGTAAATGTATGGCTGCATACATAATTGGAATGTTTCAGTAAAATAAAGCCAGAGAAAATACTATTCACGGTTTTTATTTCCTTTTTTTAAAAAAATAATCAAGCGGGCGTTATTTCCTTTTCTTTGGGAAATAAAGCCGGCGGCCATTATTGCTCTTACGCAAATGAAATAAAGCCCGCGGGCTTTATTGCCTTTTATTGGTGGGCGCTATTTCCCTTTCGAAATGGAATTAACGACGCGGGCTTTATTTACTGTTTTTTTTTAGGAAATAAAGCTCATGATCGTTATTTCCGCGGGCGTTATTGTATGCACCTCCTAGCCGTTAACTAAACAGAAGAAGGTAAACTCATCAAATATTCAACATGTTAGAAAAAACGTTTCGTTATCGATATTCGACTACTCATGACAGAAAGCTCAACTTTTTTTCATAGCGAAAATCTGCTTTAAATTAGAGGAGTGTCTGCATTGACCTGACAAGTGTGGACCAGGACACCAGGACAATTTGTTTAAATCAGGACAAATCCTGGAAAACCAGGACGTCTGGCAGCCCTAATGTAGCAGCATCATAAAAAGCAGCTGCAGCTACTACAAAGTCGGTAGCAGCGTCTCCGTTTCTCCGACAAGCGAGTGTACAAGCACGAAAAACAATCAATGCTGCCAATATTTGCATAATGGCCTTCGTCAAGCGCCCGGGATGCAGCCATCAACATCGTAAACACTCGAAAAGCACAGTCTTGCGAATTCTTAAGAGCTTCCCCACTAGGGTGGTCAATAGAAAAGTTTAAAATCTTAAGCTCTCGCCCCCTAGAATTTCTCTAAATGCAAAAAAATAATTTAAAAAATATATATATTTAGAACTGCCTCGAAGACCATGAAGTTTTCCATGGATTTTATATGGGGAAAACACTTTTTTGTAGGAATGGTATAGAATTCTTGTAAGTCAATATTTTTCGATCGGAAAACTTAGTTTCTCTTTAGGAGATTTTTAATAATAATACCTAAATGTTTACTTTACCATTTTTTTTATATCAATTCTACGAAAAAAGCAGTTCTAAATATCATTCGTTTTAAAAGCAAAAACAAAAACTGCGGATATTCATTTTTTCATTTAGAAAAACCCTAGAGTGTGAGAGCTGAAGATTTTAAATTTTTTTTATCTGCATCTATTTCTGGACCACCTTATTTTCCACGCTCGCATTCACAAACTGCTTACCAACCGCGTACCACAACTGCTGTTATCTTTCAAATACTTAAAAATATTATCTGGCAATTTGTATTTGGCACTGTCGCCATTTAAATCCTTCCCCCACCAGCAGCACCATTCCCGGAGATGGCCCAGTTTTGTTTCTTTTGTGTGCGATTGCAGAATCGAGCAAGGCTACCAAAACAGAATGTTTGCACAATAGTCAGATACATTTTTACTGTGGTTGTGCAACCAAAAAAGAGCAACTGTTGAAAGTGACATCCGTCCATTTGAGCGGAAAGAGAATTTGTCAGTATAGAAATTATATTGTACATTGCCCTTAATGTATAGCTCCTTTCGCTGCCACTTGTTGAATGTGTTTGGTTTATGTTGGCTTCTGTGGGAGACAGCTTTGACCGTCAAATGCGTTAGAAACAATGGAAATTGGCAGATTGAATAAAAGGAGAAACTTGGCGCAGATGCACGCTTTACTGTGTTGCGATTCTTATAATTTTTCAGGAAAATTATGGCTGTATTACGTTCTAAGTTCGAGTAGAGAAATTTAAAAAGTAATAATCTCACCGATTTATTTTATCTATAAATGTATATATGTTACTGGCCAAACACGATCTTAGGACCAACTAGTTTTGCCTAGGCTAAACTAGATCTGGCGCTACGATATTTTTGCGCAGAACACCTTTACGCGTAGGTAGCGCGCTTCAAAAAAATAATACCTATCAGTTCCACTCCAGCTACGCAGTCCACAATATTGGAGCATTACTATCGCAACTATCGATGGTGCTGACTATCGACAATACATAACAATCGATACTATGCACGATATTTCATATCTAATAACTATCTATGCACACGTGTAGAAAAATCTATGGCGCCATTTCACAGAACTATTGGACATATACGCACAACGCACAGTACCCCGAAACTGAAGATTAATTCATACGTACATTTAATTTAAAATATTTTTATGTATTTGTATAACTAGCACCAAATAAAGTAATAACCCTGCAAACCATTTTTTCAGAGTATTCTGCATTGTAAAGAAATTTTAAAGAATTCGTTAAGATTCAATTCGATTTTTTGCCGAATTTTCTAAAATGAAATAAATTACGCACACTTCCATTCTTTTACGAAATTTCGGAAGAAAATCTGCGAAGCAACGAAAATAAAGCTGCTATGTGAAGAATATCTTTCAGAATTTTTCCAGAATTTTCTTTATTTTTCCTACAGAAATTTCTTTACGAGTTCGTGCCAACCATTTCATATAATTTTCTTTGAAAATTCGTAAAAAAATCGTTACACAAATGAGATACTCCTAACGATTTCCTTAAGATTTAGGGAACTTTGGTTTGCAGGGAAAAGACAAATCCGAAAATAGTCTAGTAAGAAATTTTTCTTATTAAGGTTTTTATGGAATTACCAAAGGCGAAAAAAGTAAAACTTTAGTTTTTGTTCTTCTAAAGTTTTACTATGAAAGAGTTAAAATGGTAATTACTGTAAAACACACTTTTAGTCATTAAAACCTTTTTCTAACTTCTCTATGACTACGGGCAAATGATTGTGTACGATTAGGAAATAAGTAATGATATTATAAACGAAATTTTTTAAAATTTCATCACTGCTATAAAGCTTTATTATCATAATTATCATTAATTACAAACTAAATACCATCACTATCATTATCATAATTATTCTCATCATTATCTTTATCACTATTTTCATCATCAACACCATTACTTTACGGAAATACTACTTTCAAAAGATTTCTTCATAGAGCAGATTAATTCACCCACGTTGCCAAGTAAAGTAATAATAACTTTAAAAAAACAGTTAATGTGTTAACGTTAAGTGTTAATGAAAAATTTAATTTCATTGTTCTTTATAGGTAATATGTTATATATTAATGAATACGAATTGCACAAATTTTCTCTATGTTTTCGTTAAGCTTAGAAAATAGATTAAAAAATATAACCTTTAACAAAAACAATCCGCTTTCGTCATTTTCATCGCTATCAACATCTTCATCATCAGTAGGTGCATTTTGTTGTAAGCGGGCGACAAAAGAACGCTCAACTCGGGAAAAATTTCCTTTTAGCTACCCTGTTGGTAGCCGGCACGAAACATGTGATTAGTTTAAGGCGTTTAGATACAATAACCAATTGAAATAAGTAATTGTGCGAGGTATTTGCGTAATATATATACTTATTTAAAACTAGCCAATGCTCGCTTACTTCGCGGCGCCTAATAACAGCTTTTGCGTTGCCCAATGCAAAAGAGCGTTTAAAAACAAAATTAGTCTGTAAAGTCAAAATTTTTAAGTTAAGTTGAAGCCATTAAGACGCAGTATCCTCCTCACACATAGGCCATTAATAGTAACGCTGTGATACCATATGGAATACCAATCCCTTTCGGTGTGATGAGCTTTACCGATGGTCTTATTTCCACCTGTGAGATCTCTGCCAGGCATGCGTAATCTTTTTGTATGATCTTGCACCTACAACATCGGTGCGATGCGTATGCCAATAAAAGTTCTTATAGGGAAACTCAAGAGCACAGAAGTGAATTTTCTGTTATAGGAGGGCCAAGAATCCTCGCTGTCCCACAGGATGAAAAGTTTTCCGGTACATTGCTAAATGAGTCGTGTGATCTCTTAAGTATCTTTCAAATGAAGCAATTGATATACCTACGGNATATGAACTGATATCTTCCAAATGAAGCAATTGATATACCTACGGTGATCTTTCCTTGTTAATTCACCACTTTTACAATTCGTGGTAAAATATATGAACTGATATCTTCCAAATGAAGCAATTGATATACCTACGGTGATCTTTCCTTGTTAATTCACCACTTTTACAATTCGTGGTAAAATATATGAACTGATATCTTCCAAATGAAGCAATTGATATACCTACGGTGATCTTTCCTTGTTAATTCACCACTTTTACAATTCGTGGTAAAATTTATGAACTGATTTCTGGGTAGATGAAGACCGCATGATCGTGTGTGAGGGCGTCAGAAAAACTTAACCCCATCCTTCATTTAGACATCTGAAAACTAAATTCGTATAACTTAAACATAGTGCAGACCAACCACACTGGGTTTCTATACATTTCGCCTGCAGCGCCATCCATTGGGTTCATTTTCTGCAAAACCATTGCTTACCATAAAATGAATACGTGTTATGAATTTCAACCTTAACTCCAGCGGCACTAATCGGGTAAATTTTTATCAAAAGAATTTTCCATCATACAGGTACATAGCTCACATTTAAAATTTGAACGAAATCGGTTAATAAATACGATTTTTATAAATAACTCTACTCCAGCACCACCTAGCGAGTTTTATAGTAGCATGTAATTGGACCATATATGTATGTAAGATAACCTCCGACAATCTGACGGAACTCTATTCAGTGTTTTTTGAGTTTATTCCGAACAACGAAAACGGCTATCATTTTATGCAAATAGGTATGTAGATAGGACAGTTTATAGCGAAATTTGTTAAAGAAAAGCTCCATTCTTTGTGAAAAATTTAAAAAAATTCTTCAAAATTTTCACATAAATTTTACCTTACAATAGTTCAATGGGATTTAGAAATCTAGGAAATGGTTCCCAATCGAATGATACTTGCGCGTTTACGTAAATGTATATCGATCCAGCCTTTCCAATAATTAGCACTTTTCGCCATAACTACGGTATTGATAACATATGTAGCTGTGTAGAATTTCAGAGTAAGCAGTCCCAGAGATAAGCTATATGAGAAGTTCAGTTTGTATGGAAGGAAGGAGCCACGCCCCCTTTCCCAATGCATTTGTAATATATGCATCAGTGCTTAGTTTCAGTTCCCCAGCGTAATTGGTTTTAGAGATATATTGGTTTTTTACGTTTTAGTCTGTATAAGAATTTTAGGAATAACCCGAGCTACATACCGAGTAAATTTTTGGTCAGAATATTTATTTTCAAGGTGTTGCCAAATATGAACCAAGTCGATGCAGCCGTTTAGTAGTTTAGTGAAATACATTGTAAAGAGAACTGTATGAAATTGTAAAACGTGACGTCTCAGATTTCTTAATTGTTTGGCAGCAACAACGAAAAGTTTTAATTTTTTTACCGAGAAATATTCCACACAGAAATAAAAATAAAAAATAAGTTTGTGGTTATATCAAGGCGAAATTTGGAGAACGGTCCGTTGCTAACTCTAAATATAAACAACGACGCACTGGAAAAAGTTAATACGTTCAAATACCTAGGAATAGTGATCGACGATAAACTAAAACAAAAAAAATATGGATTCTATATTTTCAATTAGAGCTCTAGCAATATGTACATCGGTGAAAATTGCATTTAACTCCATACATTACCTTTGCGTGATGCGCTTACAAACATACAGACAAACATACCAAAATTTTATATTTGGATTCTGTTGAGCTAATAAACTCCCTATTAATTTTTCTTTAACATAAATTTTGTACAGATATCGGCCTGTTAAAATTTTATTGTTCTCAAATACTCTAGTTTGATACCCATATGGCAACATTTAGTTTATATTATAAATTTAACTGAATTAAAGTTTTCAAATAAGTGGCATCCCGCTTCAAGAATATTTTCAAATGTAAGCTTCCTAATCCTCCTTAGTTCAATATTCGTATTGCAATATTTCATTTATTTTACAAATTTTAATGAATACAATTTTTCAATCAGTTGGCAAATCCCTAAAAAATATTTTCAGCATTAAAATTTCCTAGCCTCTTTAGTTTGATGCCAATATTGCAATATTTAATTTATGCTATCAATTAAATTAAATTAAAGTTTTCAAATTGGTGGCAACCTCACAAAAATATTTTCAGCTGTAAGCCTTCATAAATTTCTTTCTTTTGACAGCCATATTGCAGTATTAACTTTACCGCATCAATTGACCTAAATTGAAATTTTAAACACAGGTGGCAACTCTCTAATTTTTTCTTCTATATTGGAAGCTAGATCTCTAGCGATACATCGGTGAAAACTGCATTCAATTCAATGTTTTCACCTGA
The DNA here is from genome assembly GCF_001687245.7 of Rhagoletis zephyria. NCBI lineage: Eukaryota > Metazoa > Arthropoda > Insecta > Diptera > Tephritidae > Rhagoletis > Rhagoletis zephyria. The sequence continues at coordinate 8,004 of NW_016158796.1, read as the reverse complement.
TGCGCGTACAAATATACAGACAGACAGATTCAAAAATTCTAAAAATTGTTTATTTGGCTTCTGTAGCTTTAATAAAAACCCACCATATTAATTTTTCTTTAACAGGTGGCAGCCCTCCCTAAAAATATTTTCGGCAATAAAATTTCCTAAACCTCTTCAGTTTGATACCCATATTGCAATATTCAATTTATCTTATAAAGTAAATTAAATGTAAATTTTCAAACAAGTGGCAACTCTAAAAAAATACTTTTGGCTGTAAGCCTTTTCAGCCTCTTTCTTTTGACGCCCATATTTCCAAATTTGGTTTTTCTTATCAATTTACTTAAACTCCAATTTTCAAACAGGTGGCAACTCTCTAATTTTTTTCTTCCTATATTTTAATTCAGACCCCTAGCAATACATCGGGGAAAACTGCATTCAAATTCATGCTTTCGTTTTCGAGTGATGCGGGAACAAACATACAGACAGACAGACAAAAATACTAAAAATGGTTGATTTGGCTTCTGGTGCTCTAATAAAGACCCCCCATATTAATTTTTCTTTAATATCTATAATGTACAGACATCGACCTGTTACAATTTTATTATATGTATAGATATGAGTCACGTATATAAGGGAACGAAAAATTGCCTCTCCACTTTCCCATTAACAATTCACAATAGAGCAGTTTTTTCAATTAACAACACCACCCTTCAGGTCGCGTATTTTTTAACCGACCTGGCTGAACTCGGATAAATAGCCGAGTTTGTGTTGTTGCTTTGCGTGTATTTCGTCATTTCAGCGAGTGTTCTTTTGCAGATCGGTTGCAAAAGAATGCACCTAATATAGTTCTCCCTAATTATCAAATGTTTTGCTTATTTCGGCAAATCTTCCATTTTATTTGGAGGTAGTTTCCTTATGTTTGACATAACATTGTCGGAACTGATCAGAAATCTATTGGATATATCTTCATTCGTATTTTTTCTGCCGAACTTTCGAGACAAATAGAGAACATTTGTAGGTCTTAAGGTCTTAGTTTCATGGTTCCAGAGCCTTTTCTGACAATTGGCCATAGGTAAGCTGACCGAGCGTCCTCCTTTGAGGAGGATTGTCCGCCTCAAACGTGATTTGACCTCCTCAAAAATATTGTCATTCTCTGTCCTCCTTTTGAGCAAAAATTTCCTCCTTGTCCTCCTTTCCAAGTTTTATAGCAGTGATGAAATTTCCAAAAATTTTCGTTCAGAATATTACTATTTCCTAATTGTGCACAATCATTGGGCCGTAGTCATAGAGAAGTTATAAAAAGGCTTTAATGATTTAAATTGTGTTTTATAGTAGTAATCACCACTTCATGGTCAACTTAAAATGCATTTTATTGCAAAAACAGAGTTTTAACTTTAACGTAAGGAGAACGTGGTTTTAAAATGGTAAAATAAGGTTCAAAGTTTTGTTTTGCTGTTGAAGTAGTAAACGCAATAGCACCCAGATTCGGTCACCATTCCAAACAAATTTTTTTTTTAATTTTACTAATATTTTTTAATACAAACCAGGGTACGAAAATAAACTATATTGTACGTTTATTACTTCAACAGCTCCGTACAAAACAGAAATAAAACAGCTGAGTTCATTTTGACGATTGTACACTACAGTCTCTTAGTAGTTGTAAACGAAACAACAAACGAAATAAGTCGTACAAAGAAATAGATACATAAACTAAACACAAAACGAATGGCTGGAACGAATGAGTATGATCTAGTATCTTACTTTTACTAATATTATGAATGGCAAAGTTTTTGAAATATTCCACGTAGATGGCTTACTGCCTGGATTAACATAAAGGATAATTTTTTTCCAGTAGGTTCGTAAATTTAGGTCCGATCTGCTTGGCACGTTTACATACATTTGTATGTCACTTTTTCGTTTTATATGTATAATTTTCATATATTTGTAAATAAATATTTTTAAGATGCCGTTCCAAATTTCCAGCGTGCTCGTTTAAAATTTTTCCGCCGCATTATCCCATTTTACACACAGCTTTGTCTAAATTCGTCCCAAAGAGATCACGCAATGTATTATTTCTAGGAAGCGGCATTTTTTTAACTTATAGCCAGTTTTCCGAAACAAATTCAAATGAAAAATGATTTTTATACCCGAGCGCACTTGTGCACAAGGGTATTATAACTTTTCTCACATAACGGTTATTTGTAACAGCCAAAACGAATCGAGATAGATATATACAAATGTATACATAAATGATCAGAATGAAAAGAGAAGACGAACAAGCCATGTCTGTCTGTCTGTCCGTCGTCCGCATACACGATAACTCCACCTAAAATTGAGATATCTCAACGAAATTTGGTATGTAGATTGGCCTTTACCAAAGATAGGTTGGGCGAAATCGGACCATAACTACGCCCCCTTCTCATATAACAGTAGTTGTTAGAAATACGAAAACTGCGATATTTTAGTAACAACTGAAGATTATTCACTCAAAATTGATATTTACAATAACTTTTAGACGAAAAATGAGAATATTATACATTTTTGGACCATGGGCGTAGCCACGCCCACTTATGAATACATGTGTATATCTTGGTAATCGCTTCACCGATTCCTTCCAAACTTGGCACAGTTGTTAACCTTGGTACAGCATACCAAACAGCTGAAAATGTTTAAGATCAGACAATAACCATGCCCACATCCCATATAGCGGTAATTTAGAGAAATACGAATTCTTCGATAAATCAGTAAATACAGAAGCTAATTTATTCAAAATTGATGTTTACAATAATTCTTTAGCAAAAAACACGCCTATGATAAAATTTTGGAAAATGGGCGTAGCACCGCCCACTTATGACCAGGTAACCGTTCGATCAATTTGCACGAAACTTGGTACGATTATTTCGCTTACCACATAAAAGCAACACGTCAAAAATTATTGAAATCGGACTAAAATTACTCCCACTTTTCATATAACGGTAAATTTCAGAAATTCTTGAAACTTCGATATTTCGAAATTTAAGGACGCTAATTTACTCAAAATTGGTACTAACAACAATCCCTTGAAAATAAGTAACATTATTATAGAATTTCAGAAGGTGGGCGTGATACCGCCCACATCTGACTATATAAGTTTATCTCATTAAGTATAACTGAACATACTATCGAAATTGTTAGAAATAGGGCTAAAACCACTATTCTTACCATGTAACGGCAGTTTTCAGAAAGGTGAAAAACTATATTTAATACTTGCGCCGGGTATTTAATGTTCGGCTCCACCCGAACTTAGACTTTTTTACTTGTTTTAGTTTGAATTTAGTTTGAAAATTGACAGAAAGAAAACGTAATTGTTTACTTAATTGAAACGTTTACAGGTATAACTTACTCGGTGGTAGAATTTTCACAAACGAAAACTAAATGTTTCTCGTTTGGGAAAAGAACAATGAAACTTACTATTTCCTTCTGACTATGTACAAAACCAAAAATGATATGATGATCGATGAACCAATGGCAATTGTTTTGTACGGTTTATTTCCGTACCCTGAATATAAGTGTTTTATAAAATCTTTTATTTTAAAATTTAATTTAATTTATACTTTTTATGAAAAACTCGTATTTTGATACAGGAGAGAGGTAAATTTAAAATGCATTGTTTCGAAACGGATAAAAATACTTGTATTATTTATTCTCATTTATATTTATTGAAAGGAAAATTTGCTCTAAGTCCAAAAGAAGCACCGAAAATACGATAAGACCAAAATACTGCATGATGTAGTAAAAAGAAACAGCTATACTTTCGGATGCAACAAATATTTGTTTTCCACTCAGGCATAGTGCGGAGGGCTTTCTTTAAAAAATATTATTTTGGCACTTTATTGTGCCAATTTGAGCTATTTATTTTTTTAAGCCATTTAGACGATTAACAGTTCAGAGCTATATTTAGGAGTCTTTTATGGGTCCCCAATGAAAAATTAAGAAAAAAGGTTTTTTCTTAACAGCGGTCGCCCCTCGGCGGGAAATGGCAAACCTTCGAGTGTATTTATGCCATGAAAAACAGCTTTTCATAAAAATACAATCGCCGTTCGGAGTCGGCGTAAAACTTTAGGTCCCTCCTCTTTGTGTGACAACATCAAGGCGCACGCCACAAATCGGAAGAGAGCTCGGCCAAACACTAACATATGTGTAAGTTCCAATCTATTATTATTATTATTAATGAAAAATATTTCCTAATCCGTTGTATAAAACTGAAATGACTGTGGTGAAAGGAAATTTTGGGAAAGCACTCATAGCCGCTTTTAATTTTCCTTTTCAAAGTTTAAAAAATCTTGGGTAAAGTGGTTTGCACATATTTCACTATATCCCTGGCTCTTGTATTGTCTAATATTTTTTTTTTTACTTTGTTCTCTATTATCATTACACGCTGTGATTTTGCAGAGAGATCAAGCAATTTATGACTGTTGTTATGCTTTCATTTCTTCCTAACATTGAGTTTCGGCATACAAAATTTACAATCAAACTTTCAGAGTTCGTCCGCTTTCAAGGAAATTATTTCGGCATTATAATATTCAACGAGATTATTTTTAGTGGAATGCTTGTTAAGATTGCACAGTAGATTTTGGTATACTTAGTTTGACTCCTGTGTTTACCAGAATTTTTTAAAGTATGCTTAGAAATACTCTACATTTCATTCCGCTTACGTTAGTACGAAATCTTTTAATAAAGATCGAATCCCTCTGATTCGTATGTTTGGCATTAATTATAACTATAATCAATAGCAAAACTATAATTCATATAATTGCGGACCTTTGTGTTTAAAATTCTTAATGAGAAACAATTAAGTATATAAAGCTATTATGTAGCAATATAATTTTTATAAACAAAGTAAAAAGAATTTTTTTTGTTACCATACATAGAATTTTTTTGAATTCACACACTTCTCCACACAACAAAAACTACGCTATCGAGTTTAAATAGCGGCAAATCAGCTGCACTTGATAGTAGTTGGTTGAATAAGTAAAATGAATTAGCAACAAGAGTTTACGGGATGTACATAGCTCAGTGGTTAACGCTTCTGACTTTGAACATCGAATACGCAGGTTCGATCCCTGCTGGAGTCTAGAAACAAGAAGTCTGATGAGGAGATGTGGGGATTCCGAAATAGTGCTATAACTTCTACCGCTTAGACTTTGTTGCTTTCTCAATTTTTCCTAATAAACAATCGTGGTACAAAGCTCAATAAAAATATTAAAAATAAAATGTTAACAAGCCACAATAACATTGACAAATACATAGTTTAGGAAGAGCCTGCCTGAAACTATACAAAAAAGCAAATAAGCAAATGGATGTATAGAATTGACAACAACAACCACGCTGTCGAGTTTAAATAGCGGCAAATCAGCTGCACTTGATAGTAGTTGGTTGAATAAGGAAAATGAATTAGCAACAAGAGTTTACGGGATGTACATAGCTCAGTGGTTAACGCTTCTGACTTTGAACATCGAATTCGCAGGTTCGATCCCTGCTGAAGTCTAGAAAAAAGAAGTCTGATGAGGAGATGTGGTGATCTCCGAAATAGTGCTATAACTTCTACCGCTTAGACTTTGTTGCTTTTTCAATTTTTCCTAATAAACAATCGTGGTACAAAGCTCAATAAAAATATTAAAAATAAAATGTTAACAAGCCACAATAACATTGACAAATACATAGTTTAGGAAGAGCCTGCCTGAAACTATACAAAAAAGCAAATAAGCAAATGGATGTATAGAATTGACAACAACAACCACGCTGTCGAGTTTAAATAGCGGCAAATCAGCTGCACTTGATAGTAGTTGGTTGAATAAGGAAAATGAATTAGCAACAAGAGTTTACGGGATGTACATAGCTCAGTGGTTAACGCTTCTGACTTTGAACATCGAATTCGCAGGTTCGATCCCTGCTGAAGTCTAGAAAAAAGAAGTCTGATGAGGAGATGTGGTGATCTCCGAAATAGTGCTATAACTTCTACCGCTTAGACTTTGTTGCTTTTTCAATTTTTCCTAATAAACAATCGTGGTACAAAGCTCAATAAAAATATTAAAAATAAAATGTTAACAAGCCACAATAACATTGACAAATACATAGTTTAGGAAGAGCCTGCCTGAAACTATACAAAAAAGCAAATAAGCAAATGGATGTATAGAATTGACAACAACAACCACGCTGTCGAGTTTAAATAGCGGCAAATCAGCTGCACTTGATAGTAGTTGGTTGAATAAGGAAAATGAATTAGCAACAAGAGTTTACGGGATGTACATAGCTCAGTGGTTAACGCTTCTGACTTTGAACATCGAATTCGCAGGTTCGATCCCTGCTGAAGTCTAGAAAAAAGAAGTCTGATGAGGAGATGTGGTGATCTCCGAAATAGTGCTATAACTTCTACCGCTTAGACTTTGTTGCTTTCTCAACTTTTCCTAATAAACAATCGAGGTACAAAGCTCAACAAAATTATTAAAAATAAAATGTTAATAAGCCACAATAACATTGACAAATACATAGTTTAGGAAGAGCCTGCCTGAAACTATACAAAAAAGCAAATAAGCAAATGGATGTATAGAATTGACAACAACAACCACGCTGTGTAGGTGAAATAGCGGCAAATCAGCTGCACTTGATAGTAGTTGGTTGATAAGGAAAATGAATTAGCAACAAAAGTTTACGGGATGTACATAGCTCAGTGGTTAACGCTTCTGACTTTGAACATCCATTACGCAGGTTCGATCCCTGCTGAACTTTTCCTAATAAANCTCAACTTATCCTAATAAACAATCGTGGTACAACGCTCAACAAAAATATTAAACATAAAATGTTAATAATCCACAATAACATTGACAAATACGTAGTTTAGGAAGAGCCTGCCTGAAAGTATACAAAAAAGCAAATAAGCAAATGGATGTATAGAATTGACAACAACAACCACGCTGTCGAGTTTAAATAGCGGCAAATCAGCTGCACTTGATAGTAGTTGGTTGAATAAGGAAAATGAATTAGCAACAAGAGTTTACGGGATGTACATAGCTCAGTGGTTAACGCTTCTGACTTTGAACATCGAATTCGCAGGTTCGATCCCTGCTGAAGTCTAGAAAAAAGAAGTCTGATGAGGAGATGTGGTGATCTCCGAAATAGTGCTATAACTTCTACCGCTTAGACTTTGTTGCTTTTTCAATTTTTCCTAATAAACAATCGTGGTACAAAGCTCAATAAAAATATTAAAAATAAAATGTTAACAAGCCACAATAACATTGACAAATACATAGTTTAGGAAGAGCCTGCCTGAAACTATACAAAAAAGCAAATAAGCAAATGGATGTATAGAATTGACAACAACAACCACGCTGTCGAGTTTAAATAGCGGCAAATCAGCTGCACTTGATAGTAGTTGGTTGAATAAGGAAAATGAATTAGCAACAAGAGTTTACGGGATGTACATAGCTCAGTGGTTAACGCTTCTGACTTTGAACATCGATTACGCAGGTTCAATTCCTGCTGAAGTCTAGAAAGAAGAAGTCTGATGAGGAGATGTGGTGATCTCCGAAATAGTGCTATAACTTCTACCGCTTAGACTTTGTTGCTTTCTCTACTTTTCCTAATAAACAATCGTGGTACAAAGCTCAACAAAAATATTAAAAATAAAATNTAAATAGCGGCAAATCTGCTGCACTTGATAGTAGTTGGTTGAATAAGGAAAACGAATTAGCAACAAGAGTTTACGGGATGTACATAGCCCAGTGGTTAACGCTTCTGACTGTGAACATCGATTACGCAGGTTTGATCCCTGCTGAAGTCTAGAAAAAAGAAGTCTGATGAGGAGATGTTGTGATCTCCGAAATAACTGCTATAACCTCTACCGCTTAGACTTTGTTGCTTTCTCTACTTTTCCTAATAAACAATCGTGGTACAAAGCTCAACAAAAATATTAGAAATAAAATGTTAATAAGCCTCAATAACATTGACAAATACTTAGTTTAGGAAGAGCCTGCCTGAAACTAT
>NW_016158795.1:105222-110675 GCF_001687245.7 Rhagoletis zephyria | reverse complement strand
CTCATGCGTTTCTACAGAACGCGAGATTTCGTGGCGGATGCGGTCAGCAGATAAACGCGAGACTCTTTCCTCATGCGTTTCTAGAGAGCGCGTGATTTCATGTTGCGTGCGATCAGCAGACATACGCGACACCGTTTCCTCATGCGTTTCTACAGAACGTGAGATTTCGTGGCGGATGCGGTCAGCAGATAAACGCGAGACTCTTTCCTCATGCGTTTCTAGAGAGCGCGTGATTTCATGTTGCGTGCGATCAGCAGACATACGCGACACCGTTTCCTCATGCGTTTCTACAGAACGTGAGATTTCGTGGCGGATGCGGTCAGCAGATAAACGCGAGACTCTTTCCTCATGCGTTTCTAGAGAGCGCGTGATTTCATGTTGCGTGCGATCAGCAGACATACGCGACACCGTTTCCTCATGCGTTTCTACAGAACGTGAGATTTCGTGGCGGATGCGGTCAGCAGACAAACGCGACTCTCTTTCCTCATTTGTTTCTAGAGTGCGCGTGATTTCGTGGCGGGTGCGGTCAGCAGACAAACGCGACTCTCTTTCCTCATTTGTTTCTAGAGTGCGCGTGATTTCGTGGCGGGTGCGGTCAGCAGACAAACGCGACTCTCTTTCCTCATTTGTTTCTAGAGTGCGCGTGATTTCGTGGCGGGTGCGGTCAGCAGACAAACGCGACTCTCTTTCCTCATTTGTTTCTAGAGTGCGCGTGATTTCGTGGCGGGTGCGGTCAGCAGACAAACGCGACTCTCTTTCCTCATTTGTTTCTAGAGTGCGCGTGATTTCGTGGCGGGTGCGGTCAGCAGACAAACGCGACTCTCTTTCCTCATTTGTTTCTAGAGTGCGCGTGATTTCGTGGCGGGTGCGGTCAGCAGACAAACGCGACACTCTTTCCTCATGCGTTTCTATAGAACGTGAGGTTTCTTGGCGGATGCGGTCAGAAGACAAACGCTGTCCTCTTTCAGAGTTCGTCTCTTCTGATCGAGAAAACTCGTGGCGCCTACGATCAGAGCTTAAACGAAACTCACGTTCTCCCCGAGTTTCCCCAATTCGTACTTCAGTTTTGCGAGACCGGTCAGCACTCAACCGACTTTCACGTTGAACACCACTTTCTGCAGATCTTGACGCGTCGTTACGGCGTCTATTAGCATCAAGGCGCGATTCGCGGTTAGCAGCAGTCTCTTGAGATCGAGAAGTTGCTCTTCTAGAACGTTGCAGTGCTAGACGCTCTTCTCGTTGCTGTTGATTTTCTGTAAATATTCTCAATCGTACTCGTTTGGCTTGAGCAGAAGCCGACGATAGGTTGGAGCGTTTTCGGGAAGGCATTATAAATATGTATTGGGTATGAGTATATATTTAACACAGTAATGCCCGAATTATTTGTTTGCTATTATTATTTACTGAAATAAATGTAGTTTTTAGTACTATAACCTGAAATATCTATACATATTGTGGCGAATACTGCGGCAACACAAAGCGAACAACGAGAAATAGGCAGAATGTTCGAAGAATGACGTAGAATGTTCCACAAAGAGAAACGTCAAGTTGGATGAACACTGCGAACAGCGAGAGAAAGAGAATGAGCGATAAACTTCAGAATGTTCTNTTGAAAACAGTTTCAACTGATGTATTGCTAGAGGTGTAACTTAAAATATAAGAACGAAAAAAATTACAATACGACACTTGCGACACCGTTGTGAATACCCCAAAAGTTATATTGCAATACGCTTTTGAGAAGAAAGCGGTTTTAGAAGGCTTAGATGTTGCAAATGGGTATACAACTGAAGAGGTTTAGAAAAGTTTACTGCCGAAAATATTTTTTAAGAAAAATTGTATTTAACTTAATTGAATAAATAAATGAAATATTACAATACGGGTATCAAATAACACAAAAATACTTTTAAGGCGCAGTGAAGTACGCCGGGTATTTGCTAGTGATGCTATAAGAAAATGTCCATTCTTGTTTATTAAAAATTAGTTTTCGCTAACTAAGGAAAGAAGAAGAAGGTGGTTTCGCTAGTATATGAACCTTCAATACGATTCAACATACAGAAAATCAGCCAAAAGCATAGGAGATTTTCTAATTTTTAGCATACTTAGGTATGAAAAAGCTAAAGCTGGAACTCCCAAGCATGCGTATTCTAATTCGCGCGTTTGACAATTGTTTTGAATACAAGCATTTATGTGGCAGCAGGTACATACATAGCAACGCAAGCAAACGGAAAAATTTGCTTGTATTTCAAGCTACAACTCCAAAGCATACGTACAAATACATATAGCGGGAATTAAATATTTTGCAGTAATAAAATGAATTCCATATTTCCAGTTAGACCTCTACAAATATGTACATTGGTTAACTGCATTTAATTCCATATATTATTCCAAAATTCCAAAAATTGCTAATTTGGGTTGTATGAACTTTTCTTTAATATCTATTATGTACAGATACCGGCCTGGTACAATTTTATAATATTTACTGAATACTGAAATAAAAGCAGGATTTGGAGTTGCTCGACTATTTTCATTGCACTAAGTCAGCGAAAGCAGACAGCAAAAGCGAAAAGAGACATGTTTTTGCTTAGACAGTCAGCCGAAGCAACCAATGCTGTTGCTGATAGCAGTAAGGTCGGCGTTATGCAGACAAACTTTTGTTTGCCAAATTAAATGGCGACTGCTTAGTTTGCTCGGAGGTGGTTATTTCGAGTTTGGCACGGGGTGGCACGTTCATTATGGTTTTCATGGCTATTGCCAACACGAAATGAGAATTTCAGATGTACATAACGCGCACAATTAATATTTTTTTTATGATATCGCATAGGCAATTAACTGTGCCCTAATCTTTGAAGCACCTACAGCATAAATTCAGCTCTCTGGCTTTCGGTATCACGGTAATTTTTGTGTATAGTAACAATTGTCTAAAATTTTTGTATATGACAACACCGAATTTGCTGCAGTTTGACCAAACAAAATTAGTTTGCTGTGAGAGTCGCCAAACTCGCTCTCTCCGAGTGCATGAATTTACAGGAATTTACCAGAAAACGTTCCCGTACTCGGTTCTCTGGCTTCTCTTGCTTTTTGACAGTTATACAGGTTTTAACACAGAAAAATTGGGGAACGCAACTTTTGCTTTAGCTTTTTTCCTTGCTGCGTTTTTTGTAAATTCTAATGTATTTGCATGAAGTTTGGTATTTTAAAAGAAATATTGAACGAAATATTAAGATAACTACGTGAATTACGTATTTTATGTACTTCTTAGCAGTATAAAAAACTGCAAAAAGGTGTGAGGACCCCGGATCCTGTGGCCCTGGGCCTCACAACAACTTTATATACACATACATATATATCCTTTGTACTATTTACCCTGAATTGTTGATTTGAAATTGTATACACACATGTACAAATATATATATATGTACACTTATGTTTTGAATTATTATATATATGCGTATGTATGTACATAAGCTTATTGAATTGCATCTATTCGGATTATACTAGTACGTATGTATGTATCCACTAATATATTTTGAATTATTACTTTGTATGCACAGTATAAGAAATACCTACAACATACAATACCTACATAAAATGTATAAAGCACAAACAATTGTAATGAGGATAACTGTCTGCGGATGGACAAACATGGTATAAAAGGAGCAGTGCTAACAAGCATTGGTCATTAGCTAGGCATACGTGGCACGCGTCGCAACGTGGGTCACACGGGTAGTGGAAGAGGGATCAACCTCCGAGACTATTATTGTATATTCGAAGTGGGCTTTAACCACTGAGACTGGTGCTAGCTGTAGGGTTTAAACCTACCTAGTCCTATACTTTGGAGAGTGGATATAGCGAGAGTACAGCAAATAAAGAGGCTATAAACGAGAAGCGAGTGTGTTCTAATTTCACGAGGAGATAGGGTGTTTACGCCTTACAGGACTCTGGACAACCGAGAGCTACGCCCAGCACTCAGGAAAGTCCGTTACAAATGGCGCCCGAGCAGGGACACTAAAGGAAACGAAACATAAAGGAGAGTGCCGTGAAAAAAAAGTGAAGTGAAAAAAAAGTAAGAGAGAACACAAGTGATAGAGACACTGAGTTCAGCGACTACCCGAAATACCCAAATTTAAGAAGCGATAAGGGCACAAGTGAGAGAGACACAAAGTGCAGTGACCACCCGAAGAACTACTAGTGAAGAAACAGTGTGAAAAAAAACAATGGTGAAGAGAAAGTGGATACATTACCTCAACCGAGAGGAGCTGCTGACCTATATGGCAGAGTTCGGTCTCGAACAGACCGGAACAGTCGAAGAGCTGCGAAGACGCTTCTCTGCATTTATTCAAGAAGAGAGTAACAACGAGGACTACCAAACGCGGTTCGAAGAGCTAGTAGCGAAACACTCAAAGCCTGCGCTGAATGTTACCGCAGCAACACCAAGTGGAAGCCAGGGAGCCAGTGTCATGCAGTCACCAATGCCCGTTGACGCGTTTGAGACACCACAGCCATACGCAACGTATCCTATCGACATCGCTGGCAACCATCATGGACCGAGCTCGTAAGTGGGGTTTCAGATACGACGGCGGCCGAGACCCGCTCAGCTTCATCGAACGTGTAGAAGAATTGGCGGAAGTATACGAGGTGAATCGTGACTTGTTACCGCGAGCGATGCCAGAACTACTTAAGGAGAAGGCGTTGACATGGTTCCGCAGTAATAACCGGAATTGGCGACAATGGGAGGACTTCAAACGAGACTTTCTAAGGTTCTTCTTAAACTCTCGCTACCACGAAACCTTAGACGATGAGATCCGTCGTCTGCGTCCAACAACCGAACGAGAAATTTAAAGACTATGTGTTGGCCCTTCAGAGTTTGATGCGACACGCGAACTACACCTCAGAGCAGAAGCTGACGCGTATCTACAGAAACTCTAGAAGCGAGTTCCAATGGTACGTCAAACGATCCGAGTTCACCACCCTAGAAGGGCTAGTGAGTTTGGCGGAAGATATGGAAAATATCCCCCCGGTGAGAGAGCCACAGAGAGCCGCAGCGCGAACCACTCCGCGGGTCACGGAGAGATATCAGCACATGCGCGAACTGCCTAGGAGTGACGAGACGGCTAGAGCAGAGAGGACACAGCGCCGACCTGAACCACACAGCGGTGTGGCAACACCACAGACGGAGTACGTTAATCCGTGGACTGCGTGTAGACATTGCGGAGAAGAGGGCCATTTTGCGAGAGAGTGCAGAGCTGCACGGAGAGAGTTTTGTTGGACCTGTGGTGGATGCAATGTCCCGACTCGAGAGGGCTGCCGTAGTGCATCGGGAAACGGGTCGAGGTCCCATTTGCGGCGAGGAGTGGGGCGTCAGGTAGAACAGCCTCGCCCAAACTAAAGAGTGTCCTAAGGCAGTCGGATGGCCGAATTATGGCGGCGATTAGAGTAAACGAGGTCGACGTAGT
>NW_016158795.1:69819-103289 GCF_001687245.7 Rhagoletis zephyria | reverse complement strand
TGGCTACGCCCATGACCTAGTACGAAACCGCAGAGAGGGTAGATACAAAAATTACAAAAGCCAAAAATACACAGAATGGTCTACATAGAAGCTTCATAAAACCCCAAGCCAGCAAGCACAATCCACATAATAGAAGCTTCAATAGATCGCAAATATTTATAAATGAAAATAAACGTACGTCATGCGAATTTTGTAAAGAACGTCACCCTTTAAGATCTTGCAGAAGTTTAAAAAACTTACGACGACCGAAAGATATAATGTCGTCAGAAACAATAGACCTTGCACAAATTGAACAAGCACATGCAAAAAGACTGTGAAAGTAAATTCAGTTGTGTTTACTGCCAAAAGAGGCACCACTCGATGCCCCATAATAATAATTTTACCGCCCAAAATAGCTATAACTCTCAAAGAGGCACAGGGCTAGTTGCAACAACTAGACCCGAACATCCCGAAGTTGAAACCGAGAAACCATACTGGTCAAAAACAACTAATATAAAAGCGCTTCATTCTGAACATAAAAGCAAAATTTTACTGCCAACCGCGATTGTCTCGATTGAACATCGAGGAGAATTCTTTAAGTTTAGAGCTCTAATCGATCAAGGTTCACAAAGATCGTTTATCTCATCGAAAGCACAAAACCGGTTAAAAATCCCAACCACAAGCTCAAACTTTGAAATTTCGGGAATGGGTGGAAGAGTAATACAAAACTCCAATAAAATCTGCTCATTAACGCTGATTTCTCCCAATGCGTATGCAAGAATAGAAGCTCTACCTATAGTTCTGCCGCAACTCACAAATATGCTTCCAAGCTATAAAATAAACCACAAAGATCGCCAAAAATTCGCCCATCGCAAATTAGCGGATCCCAACTGCCACACACCCGCGCAATTTGATATCCTATTAGGCAGCGACCTTATACTCCAAATAATGCTTGAAGGCATTCAAAAATACCCTATTAGCCAAAAATACCATCTTCGGATGAATTCTAAGCGGCCAAGTAAAAGAAAAAATATCGGTATATACAACTCAGGTTGAAGATATTTCAAACGAATACCTCAGTTTTAAATTAAAAAGATTTTGGGAGTTAGAAGAACTCATCTCACTTTTATTTCGAAACTCACCTAATATTAAACTATGTGACTATAAACTCAAAACGGTGACATTTGGCGTAAATTGCGCCCCCTTTCTTGCCAATCGAACACTTCGCGAATTGTCAAACGATATAAAAGGAAAAATTACCCTTAGCAACCCCGGTGTTAAAAACACAAACATATAAGGACGATATCCTGTCTGGAAGCCACAGTTTACCCCAAGCGTACGAAGCACGATCACAAGTGATACAAGCCCTCAACTCAGCAGGGTTCCCCCTAGAAAAGATACCCGCCAATCACCCGAAATCCTAAAATATAAATAAAGAAAATTTATTAAATTCAAACTTCCTAATATTCGAAAAGGAGAGTGCAAAAAAACCATGGCAATAAATTCTCATATACTCTTGAGAAAAATTCTGTCGGCTGTAGCGAAACTTTTTGACCCCGCAGGATGGCTTTCGCCAATTATGATACAAGCGAAAATCCTCTTACAAGATTATGGGTAGACGGAACCGAATGGGACGAGCAAGTAAAACCACTTCGCTTTGTTAAGGTGGTTCCAATTTACTAATACTTTGCATGCTATTTCCGAGATACAGATCCCTCGATGGATAAATTACTCCCCCGCATACCAAGTATAACTGCACGGCTTCTGCGACGCCTCTTAAAAGGCATATTGCGCAACTATATATGTGCGCAGCCAAGCTAACAGCATAATTTCAAGCCATTTATTAGTAGCAAAGGCCATGATGACACCTCCGAAAACACTAAGTCTACCACGACTTGAACTCTGTGGCGCGCTACTACTCGCAAAATTAACCTCAACTGTGCAAACGCATTTAAATATTATATCTATGGTCAGCCTCAGAGATCGTCTCAGCTTGGTTAAAAAATCGCACAGCCCAAATACTTGATTTATACCCTATTCGCGTGTTGTCACAGTCGTCAATTGTCACAGTTCAATTGCCATTATCATGTCATCAACTGTTGCCATAGGTATGCACAATCAATAATGACAAGCGGAAAGGTCGTTTTATTGGCCAATTGCGGCGAAAGTTTCTCAGTAGTGAAACAGTTGTCCTTTGTTTTCGTTTTAATTAATTGTTCTTTTGGCCGCCACTGCAACAGAGGGGGTTTCTTTTAATACACCGCAGCAATGGATTACGAAACGCCGGAAAAGTGATGCATTTTATAATAGGAAAATGTATTTAATTTTATTACGAATTCGTGTATTACCAGGCGTGGAAAATATGAATGCACCACACAAGAGCAGCTGCAGTTTTGTGGAGACCACGTGCAACGAACTGCAAACGTGTAAAAACTGTTCAAAAAAACTGTTGTCTCGGAGTTCCCTCAGAAGTCTTTTTCTCTGTATAATTTCTGCGGCGAGTTTTGTCATTGCACGCGAATAGGGCTGTTAGTTTTGCTAGCAACTTGGCGACATGTAGCCAGTGCTGATAACCCCGCTGATCTTTGCACAAGAGCTTGCAAACCCTGCACCTCGCCACCACCTCACTCTGATGGAACGGCCCCACCTAGCTAATAGAATCACCACAATTCTGGCCACAATCCCCATACGCAACATAATTGCCCCAGATTGTCGAAAGGTTGAAACCTTTCATACAATATTGGATGACATTGACATCCTAGAACGATTTTCCTCATTTCCCCGAGCCCCAAGCGTAGCCGCCTATATGATCAAATTCGTAGAGCGCCTCAAAAATAAAGTGAAGAAAACGCCGAGTTCCCCAGATAACATTTTAACGCATAAGGACCTACAAAACTCAAAGGTTTCTCTTGTTGCATACACCCAAACGCGCTATTTCTGCCGCGAAATATTAATACTAAGAGAATCAAAACCAATTGAAAAAAGGTGAACTTTTAAGACTTAAGCCATTTTTCGACACGAAAGGTTTGCCTCGTGCTAATGGACGGCTAGCGAACTCCAGCCTCACATATAACGAACGCCACCCCATAATAATACCAGAGAAATCCCCCTTTGTAACACTATACCTCAGATCTCTCCACTTATTAATGCTTCATGCCGAACAGCGCCTCATACAACAAATGGTCCGACAAGAATTTTATATTCCACGACTAAAGCCACAGATCAAATAATGCATATTTATGTGTAAAGTCTGCACTATACGTAAGCAGAAGATGCGCACACATCAGTCAACATCAATGATATTGCTGGGCCTTTCCAAATAAAGGCTTCCATGTTGAGGACTTACACCTTTACGAAGAGTTATGTGGCCGTCTTTGTATGATTTACGACAAAGGCAATACACCTTGAGCTATGTTCTGATCTGAAAACTGCGGCTTTTCTCGC
The DNA here is from genome assembly GCF_001687245.7 of Rhagoletis zephyria. NCBI lineage: Eukaryota > Metazoa > Arthropoda > Insecta > Diptera > Tephritidae > Rhagoletis > Rhagoletis zephyria. Next base: position 99,866 of record NW_016158795.1, on the reverse strand, counting down.
GGCATTTACTCGCTTCATCGGACGCCGAGGATTTCCCTCCAAAATAATTAGCGACATTGGAAAAACATTTGTCGGAGCCAAACGAATCACTGAAAAACAAATTGTAAAATTTATAGACTTGAAATCGTTAAAAAATACGCACCCCAAGGCATTAACTGGCAATTTATCCCACCAAGTGCTCCAAATATGGGATGTCTGTGGGAATCAGCTGTAAAAAGCTACAAACACACTTTAAAAAGTCGCTGGCACACACAAATTCAACTTTGAAGAGTTCGCTACATTATTAACCCGAATAGAAGCCGTTCTAAACTCACGGCCCTTCTCTGCGCTCTCGCAAGATCTCTCCGATTTCACTGCCCTCACCCCTGGTCATTTTCTTAAAGGAGCTCCACTTCTGGCAATACCCGAACTTGACGAGTAATCCTTATGGATGAATCGATGGAAACGAATGAAAATTCTCAATCATGAATTCAGTAGTAGATGAAAGGAAAATTATTTAAAAGACCAAACATCCAAACATACAAACTTTCACATTTATAATATTTATAAGATTATAATAATAATAATATTTATAAGACGATCTTGTTTAGCATTAAAGGTACCAACATCAAAAGAACAATGGTCTCAAATTCAAAACGATTTTGCTGATATCTAGCAGTTTCCTCACTGTTGTGGAGCTCTGGATGGGAAGCACGTCCTCATACAAAATCCACCACGCGGAGCCTCCGACTTCTTTGATTACAAAAGCACATATAGTGTCGTTCTATTTGCTGCTGTAGATGCACATTACCGTTTTTTATATATAGATGTCGGAACTAACGGAAGGATGAATGACTCCTTCATTTTTAAAAAATCACCGTCTTATATATCCATAGAGCAAAACTATTTAGATCTTCCTGAAAATGCAGTTTTTGTTGCAGACGACGCTTTTCCACTTACAACCAAAATTTTAAAACCGTACTCCAGGCATGAAGCACTGTCCCATAAAGAAAAAGTGTTTAATTACAGAAAAACAAAAAAACAGTCCTGAAACAATAATATACCTTACCAGTAACTAAATATATAGTTGACGTGCACATACTCGCTAAGTATTTGTTAAATTAATACATTAACAATAATATCAGATACATGAAATAGTAAGGATATACATTTAATTGCTTTAGTAAATCTGTATTTTTTCGTAAAAACGTTTTTAATAAACAAGAATTAAGTTCATACAATGCAATGTTTTGAATTAAGAAAAATATTGAATTACAAAGGTATTCATGTCTTACAGAAATATGTACGCAAAATCGTTTAGTTTTTAAATTTAATAAATACACAGTACAAATCTACAGAGACGTACTCAACAAACGCTATACATTATTAAAGAGAATGTCTCTCTTATAAAATTTATCGAACATGGTATTAATCCAGGGAGTCTGAGTCTTTTTAAGGAGAGTTAGAGATTTGAGATTTTGGCTGAAAGTGCAATAAGTCTATCGAAGATGTTATGTATAAGGTGACTTCCAATACAATTTCTGTCGTCATACTTCTTCAGTAAAGTTTAAGGGGGAATATTTTTCTGGAACATTTTAACCCTTTAACTCTTAGCGAATCGTATACTCCATTATTTTAAAGGTTTTGTTAAAGTTAGGGGGTCAAGATCTTCTACAAAAATATTACCCGCTAAAGTTTACTGCAGAAATCTGATTACAGAAATTGGTTTTGAAGTCGTTTAATCCACAGTGTTTTCAATAAATGAACTCCACTTTCTGCTAAAATGTAAAAAACTTTAACCCTCCATAAACAATTCCGATCCTCCTCTTTCATAATATACAAGATTGGTTTGTATGGAGTGACCAGTGTTGTACAGTGATACTGGAATCACAAAAGTTATTTATGCAGGTACAAATTAAAATTTTAATAGTTTACTCTAATCCACTATGTAAAGCTAGTTCATCTTCATATTTAGGCTTCTGTAGGTATTTAAAATGGTATTTATTTTAAATAAAAATAACAAAACTTATTTTTTTTCCGTTGTAAACAATTCGAGAAAAGTTTGAATAATGCAAATTTTCTATTTGATGTTTGAACTACAAAAATCACTTAAGTATAAAATTTTTAAAATCAAAAAGTTAAAATTAACACAGTACAATAAAATACAGTAACACAAATACAAACCCTACAATACTCCCCCCTTCTAGAGAATTAATGTTATTGTTGGAACACCCCAATGCAGAAAATTTGTCATCGCATTTTTCTTCGCTTGCCAATTATGTACTAACATATGTATGTTTATACATATGTACATATGTTCTCATCATTAGAACTACTTGGTTTCACTTTTCGTTGTCAAATTGTTCATCGGCTGCGAGCTCACGCCACAGCTCCATCGAAAACAGGTTCCGTAAACAACGACAAAAAGGGTTCAACATCACGCCACCTAACCAGCCACAGGTCACGTAGGCAAACAACCGCAACTATTCCTCCCACATGCCGTCACATAAAATCAACAGCCTATCAGTTTACCGCTCTTCAATTGCACAGCTAAACTGCTAGTACATAATTTGGACTTAGGTATTTGCTGATTAATTTGGAGAAAAACAATCGTCTTTAGTACGTCGTTGGATACAGTCCGTTCTTTCATCGCGCATTCTAAATTAATTCATTTTCGACTCACTATCGCTGTTAAGATTTTAAGAGTAAATAAATTAAATAATTAATTAGTTTTTCCATTGCAAATTTCGTGTTTTATTTGCATCTATAGCAAGTGGAAAAGCCCATTTGCTCGACCAAGGTCCTTCGAGCCGGATATTGGCTCCGCGTCTGATAACCCAAAAATTCACGCGTTAATTTTCGTGTCGCATAATTAAAGGCATCAAATCAAATTGTCGTCGTGGTATAAGAATTTGCCATCAATTAACATGACTGAGGAGTCAGGTGCAGTAACCCCCCCAAGAACAGACAGCAACATTCGCATTAAAATGCTACAACGGGACAAGTTAATCGGCCGAGTAGCAGATCTACGTGCAAACCTACAGCAATTTTTAAACTTGTCAGCATATCAGCTCGAGACAAAACTCGCGCTCAGTGAACACCATTTCAATGTCTTCGAGAAACTGCAGTCGGTCCTTAGATGAATCTCAAATCGGCCAGGAGCATCGCTCCGTTTTTGAAGATTCTTTCTGCAATGTCAAGAGTGCTATTGTCGTGCGTATGGCTGAAATGCACAAGGTTGAGGCACTCACCATCGTCGCCTCGTCATAGTCTGCCAAAACTGCAACTGATGAAATTCAGTGGCCACCATACCGAATGGTTAAACTTCTATAATATGTTCACCACCCTCGTCCACAAAAGTGCTGGTCTGAATGACGTCGAGAAATTTGAGTACCTGCGCTCATGTCTGACCCACAGCGCCTTTCGGCTCATTCAATCTTTAGAGGTTACCAGTGACAATTATAATCGCGCCATTGACTTGCTCATTAACAGATATGACAACAAAAGATACATTTTTCAGTCACACCTGCAGGCAATCTTCGACAACAAATCCTTTAAAGCTTCAAGTGCTTCTTTGCTACGAGAATTCATTGATTCCATAAATTCCCATCTTCGCGCGTTACAATCGCTGGCGTCACGCAGTCAAGTTGCTGACGGAATTTTGTTGAATTTTATTGTCGCTAAATTGGATCCCGAAATGCAAGTAAAATGGGAAGAATATGTCGCTACTAAGTGGGATAATTCGTCGTCATCTTCGCTTCAGTTACCAACATGGGATGATCTAGCTACCTTTATTGAGCGCCGCTGCCAGACGGTGAATATCATTGAAGTCAGCAGAAAGGCTACAGCTAAAGTGGCATCAGCTACCAAAGCACCCCTACCATTGAAGTCTAATACAACACTGGTGTCATCAGTAACCAACAAATGTTCATTATGCAACGAAGCGTCCTACGCCATGGACGCAATGCAGCGCTACAATATTGCAAAGAAGAATCATCTGTGCCTAAATTGTCTTGGAACGGGCCACACCTCTAGCAAGTGTCCATCCACACATCGTTGCCAACATTGCAAGGTGAGCCACCACACGCTTCTGCATCGACACCAGCCTCAGAGTTTGGAGATCACACAGCCTTCATCATCAACTGCGTTAAAGGCCAATATAGCCAGCGGTGACGTCATCCTTGCAACTGCCCTGGTTCAACTGTATACTAATCGTGGTATAAAACTAACCGTACGTGCACTGCTTGATTCATCATCCCAGCTGAATTTCGTAACGGAGCGTGTAGCTCAAATGCTCCAATTAGCACGCAGCAAAATCAATCCCGAAATAAGCGGTATTGGCGGTCTTAACAACTAAATCATACCAAGGTGGTTTTGTTGGTCTCCAATCATTGCACAATGGATTTTCTTCGATGCTAGAGATAGTCATATTACCAGCGATTTCCTCGCATCAACCCCATAAATTTATAGATGTAACAAATTGGGGAATATCAAAAAACATTAGTCTAGCTGATCGCACGTTTAACTGCCCTGGACCAATTGATCTGCTTATCGGGGCTGGGCTTTTCTTCGATATACTCTCGGTGGGTCAGATTAAGTTAGACAAACATCTTCCATCACTACAAAAAACGCAGCTGGGCTGGATCATAGCTGGCACTATTCATTCACGACTCTTGGTATCATCATCGACTCTGCTTAGTTCATCGCCACCCCTCATCCCTTCCAGCATACTTACCACAACAGCGCAGCCATCGTTAGATAGTCTTTTAGAGAAATTCTGGAAAATAGAAGATAGCTATCACTCTCGAAAGGTTGAGCGTAGGTTGGAAGAGGCCGAGTGTGAGACTTATTTCCAAAAAACNTCGGCACACATCGTTTTGTATTAATGGCCGACATAACCAAAATGTATCGGCAAATTATTGTGGATGATAGAGATGCGAAATATCAATGCATTCTGTGGAGAAACTCACCTGATGAGCAACTCGGCACTTACCAGTTGCGGACTGTCATTTACGGAACCAGTTGTGCCCCTTTTTTGGCAGTAAGATGCCTTCAGCAGTTAGCATAGGACAATGTTTCGACCAACCCGCTTGGGGCTGCAGTCACTTTACGCGACTTTTATGTTGACAACTTAATGACTGGGGCTGCAAATATCGAAGAAGTAATGGCCATCAAAACGGAAATCATCGACTTACTAGGTAGCGGAGGATTTCCTCTTCGGAAGTTTGCATCAAATAACGACAACATCATAGCTGACATACCTGAATCGGATAAGGAAGTAAATGTTAATATTGGTGACTTTTCATACATCAAGGCGCTACGACTCAAGTGGTCACCTCAAGACGATGTTTTCATGTTTTCGTATACGCCTTATGATCCACCTTCGTCGAAGGTAAGCAAACGCGTAATTCTTTCGAAAATTGCGACTTTCTTCGATCCGCTCGGATTATTAAATCCAAATATAGTTACTTGCAAACTGTTGATGCATGAGCTTTGGAAGCTCAAGCTATCGTGGGATGAAAGTGTTCCAATGTCAATCCACACCCAATGGACGTTTATTTGTCATCAGATTACATCGGTTAACAAAGTACGAGTGCCAAGGTTCGTACATTTCAACGTTGAAGCCCAACTACACGCTTTTGCAGACGCAAGCACAAGGGCATACGGCGCATGCATTTACGCAGTATCACATTCGGGTGGGACAACGCATGCATCGCTTATATGTGCTAAATCTAGGGTGGCACCAACCAAGGAGATAACTCTCCCTAAATTGGAACTCTGCGCTGCTGTTCTTCTAGCAGAGTTGGTACAATCGGTAGCAACTGCTTTCTCTGCAGGCCCTAGCAATATACACTGTTGGTCAGACTCTACCATTGTATTGTCGTGGATACAGGGTGAACCAACACGATGGACAACATTCGTTGCCAATAGGGTGATCAAAATCCAGCAGCTTACAGCAAACTACACTTGGCATCATGTGCCCTCAGAGGAGAATCCCGCAGACATAGTGTCACGTGGAGCCAAGGTGCATGATCTCATCGGCAACAATCTCTGGTTCCACGGACCAATTTTTCTGCAGCAGGCAGAATCGAGGTGCCCCGAAAATCCAATGAATAATATGGAGACGTTGCCAGAGCGGCGCAAAAAACATCACGCTCTGCTGACAGCGCATTCAGAAGCATAATTGCAAGTCATAAATATGCCAACAACTACTATAAACTTCTTCGCATCGTCGCTTATGTTCAGCGCTTCATATCACGCCAACTATGCACTCGGGGTCAATTTCCCCAGAAGAGTTGGATGCCGCCTTAATGCTCGTTTGTCAGTACATACAAAGACAATCGTTTGCTGCTGAATATAAGGATTTTCAGGAAGGTCGAGTAAGTCGACAGTCCAATTTCAATCAACTTTCGCCATTTATACATAACGCGTTGATTCGAGTAGGTGGAAGAATAAACAACTCTTCGCTACCTTTCGATGCCAAGCATCGACTTCTATAATAGGTTCACCGCCCTCGTCCACAATAATGCTGGTCTGAATGACGTCGAGAAATTTGAGTACCTGCGCTCATGTCAGACCCACAGCGCCTTTCGGCTCATTCAATCTTTGGAGGTTACCAGGGACAATTATAATCGCGCCATTGACTTGCTCATTAACAGATATGACAACATAAGATACATTTTTCAGTCACACCTGCAGGCAATCTTCGACAACCAATCCTTTAAAGCTTCAAGTGCTTCTTTGCTACGAGAATTCATCGATTCCATAAATTCCATCTTCGCGCGTTACAATCGCTGGCGTCACGCAGTCAAGTTGCTGACGGAATTTTGTTGAATTTTATTGTCGCTAAATTGGATCCCGAAATGCAAGTAAAATGGGAAGAATATGTCGATACTAAGTGGGATAATTCGTCGTCATCTTCGCTTCAGTTACCAACATGGGATGATCTAGCTACCTTTATTGAGCGCCGCTGCCAGACGGTGAATATCATTGAAGTCAGCAGAAAGGCTACAGCTAAAGTGGCATCAGTTACCAAAGCACCCCTACCATTGAAGTCTAATACAACACTGGTGTCATCAGTAACCAACAAATGTTCATTATGCAACGAAGCTGTCCTACATTCACAATTTAAATGTGAAAAATTTAACGCCATGGACGCAATGCAGCGCTACAATATTGCAAAGAAGAATCATCTGTGCCTAAATTGTCTTGGAATGGGCCACACCTCTAGCAAGTGTCCATCCACACATCGTTGCCAACATTACAAGATGAGCCACCACACGCTTCTGCATCGACACCAGCCTCAGAGTTTGGAGATCACACAGCCTTCATCATCAACTGCGTTAAAGGCCAATATAGCCAGCGGTGACGTCATCCTTGCAACTGCCCTGGTTCAACTGTATACTAATCGTGGTATAAAACTAACCGTACGTGCACTGCTTGATTCAGCATCCCAGCTGAATTTCGTAACGGAGCGTGTAGCTCAAATGCTCCAATTAGCACGCAGCAAAATCAATACCGAAATAAGCGGTATTGGGGCCTTAACAACTAAATCATACCAAGGTGGTTTTGTTGGTCTCCAATCATTGCACAATGGATTTTCTTCGATGTTAGAGATAGTCATATTACCATCGATTTCCTCGCATCAACCCCATAAATTTATCGATGTAACAAATTGGGGAATACCAAAAAACATTAGTCTAGCTGATCGCACGTTTAACTGCCCTGGACCAATTGATCTGCTTATCGGGGCTGGGCTTTTCTTCGATATACTCTCGGTGGGTCAGATTAAGTTAGACAAACATCTTCCATCACTACAAAAAACGCAGCTGGGCTGGATCATAGCTGGCACTATTCATTCACGACTCTTGGTATCATCATCGACTCTGCTTAGTTCATCGCCACCCCTCATCCCTTCCAGCATACTTACCACAACAGCGCATCCATCGTTAGATAGTCTTTTAGAGAAATTCTGGAAAATAGAAGATAGCTATCACTCTCGAAAGGTTGAGCGTAGGTTGGAAGAGGCCGAGTGTGAGACTTATTTCCAAAAAACAACATCGCGTTGCCATGTTAACAAATAAATTTATTGTTCGCTTACCCTTTTCGACAAGTCCAGGTAAGCTTGGTCATTCATACGAAATTACTCGTCGTAGATTTTGGTCAGTGGAGAAGAGATGGGCACTCGGTCGAATCATTGAAACCATGGCTAGATCTGATGGCTTAGTACGAGTTGTCATGGTAAGGACAGCTGATGGCGTGGTCAAACGACAATAACAAAGGTTTGCAAGTTACCAATTGAGTCTTCAACTCACCACTAACAACAAACAATTCATCGCTACCACTACAACAATCATTGATTCGTCGTTATTATTCGATTAAAAACACAGTTTTCAAGAGGGGAGGATGTTGGAACACCCCAATGCAGAGAAGTTTGTCATCGCATTTTTCTTCGCTTGCCCACTGTATTGGCATGCATTATGTACTAACATAGCCGTCATCACTGCCTATACATTGCACATATTTACATATGTATGTTTATACATATGTACATATGTTCTCATCACTAGAACTACTTGGTTTCACTTTTCGTTGTCAAATTGCTCATCGGCTGCGAGCTCACGCCACAGCTCCATCGAAAACCGGTTCCGTAAACAACAACAAAAAGGGTTCAACATCACGTCACCTAACCAGCCACAGGTCACGTAGGCAAACAACCGCAACTATTCCTCCCACTTGCCGTCGCATAAAATCAACAGCCTATCAGTTTACCGCTCTTCAATTGCACAGCTAAACTGCTAGTACATAATTTGGACTTAGGTATTTGCTGATTAATTTGGAGAAAAACAATCGTCTTTAGTACGTCGTTGGATACAGTCCGTTCTTTCATCGCGCATTGTAAATTAATTCATTTTCGACTCACTATCGCTGTTAAGATTTTAAGAGTAAATAAATTAAATAATTAATTAGTTTTTCCATTGCAAATTTCGAGTTTTATTTGCATCTATAGCAAGTGGAAAAGCCCATTTGCACGACCAGTTATATAAATAAAAAGTAAAAGTATTTGTGTTTGTTTCTGGTATTAACTCTGTTTCAATGACTGCTGGTTTTAGTCTGTCTATCGGAATTGTTTTAACCTCCTTATCTACTTCAAGTTTGAAAAAATTTTTTGCTTTTTCTACAACATTATAAGGTCCTTCGTATGGTTGTTGCAATGATCTTTTATTAATAACACGCAAAAAACAAATTTACAAGTCCCCAAATCCTTTGGTATATATACACCAGTATCAGAATTTTGATTAGGTTTTAAATTTGATTTAACATTTTTAAAATGTTCCCGTAAATTGCCTAAGACTTCAGTTGGGGAAAAATTGTCTTCACATGGAACCACAAGTTCACCGGGTAGGCGTAAATTTTGCCCAAAAACCATCTCAGATGATGTGGCTGAAATACTTTCTTTATGCAACGATCGTAAACCCAGAAGTATTATCGGGAGTTCATCATACCAATTGTTGGTTCCATTTCTAGCCATTAACGTAGCTTTTAACTGTCTGTGAAACCGTTCTACCATTCCATTCCCTTGAGGATGATATGCAGAAGTTGTAACGTGATGACTACCAAGCAAATTTGTTAGTTCCGAAAACAGTTTTGACATATGTAGTGATTCTTAACGCTACCCCAAAACGTTAAACATATTCTCTAAAAAATTTATTTGTATTAAATGTATCTAAATATCTAAATGAATATGATAAAATCTACTTTTGGGAATCGGAACTTTAATTACTGGAGATTTAGTGTGACGATTAACCTTCGATTTTTGACAATTTATACATTCTTTCGACCAAATATTAATTTCTTTGTGTATTGTTGGCCAATAGTACTCTTTAATAATTAGACAACGTGTAGCTTTTGTACCAGGATGTGTAATGTCATGTTACATATTAAACACTGTCTTGCGTAAACTATTTGGAACAAATGGCCTAGGATTCTCACCTGTCATTTCACACCAAATATTAAAATTTAAAAGTGGAATTTGAATTAATTTAAGGTTATGTGATGTGTCTCCAGATTTTAATGTGTTTAGTTCCTCGTCCTGTTCTTGTTCATTTTGTAAAACTTTGAAATTCAGTTCTGTATCCTTAATTGCAACAACTTCGAAAGCTCGAGATAATGTGTCAGCTATAATGTTTTCCTGTCCTTTAATATATCGTATGTCATTAGTAAATTGTGCAATGAATTCCATATATCTAGTTTGTCTAGGACTACGTTCGGTTTTTGAACTCAAAGCAAATATCAAAGGCTTGTGATCTGTAATGTTCAAATAAATAGCTAGCAATATAAAAGCTTTATGCAAGAATATATTGAATTGAATCACATGGCCTTAGTACAACCATGTGAATTATCATCGAAGGCTGGTACGTATATCCCCCATCATTGTGTGGTAAAACTGGATAGTTCAACGGCAAGACTGCGGGTGGTATTTGACGCCTCCTGTCACACGTCAAATGGGGTTTCGCTGAATGACATTCTTCGAAGTGGGCCTACATTGCAAGATGACATATTCACTATTCTTTTTCGCTTCGGCACACATCGTTTTGTATTAATGGCCGACATAACCAAAATGTATCGGCAAATTATTGTGGATGATAGAGATGCGAAATATCAATGCATTCTGTGGAGAAACTCACCTGATGAGCAACTCGGCACTTACCAGTTGCGGACTGTCACTTACGGAACCAGTTGTGCCCCTTTTTTGGCAGTAAGATGCCTTCAGCAGTTAGCATACGACAATGTTTCGACCCACCCGCTTGGGGCTGCAGTCACTTTACGCGACTTTTATGTTGACAACTTAATGATTGGGGCTGCAACTATCGAAGAAGTAATGGCTATCAAAACGGAAATCATCGACTTACTAGGTAGCGGAGGATTTCCTCTTCGGAAGTTTGCGTCAAATAACGACATCATAGCTGACATACCTGAATCGGATAAGGAAGTAAATGTTATTATTGGTGGCTTTTCAAACATCAAGGCGCTAGGACTCAAGTGGTCACCTCAAGACAATGTTTCCATGTTTTCGTAAACGCCTTATGATCCACCTTCGTCGAAGGTAAGCAAACGCGTAATTCCTTCGAAAATTGCAACTTTCTTCGATCCGATCGGATTATTAAATCCAATTATAGTTACTTGCAAACTGTTGATGCAAGAGCTTTGGAATCTCGAGCTATCGTGGAATGAAAGTGTTCCAATGTCAATCCACACCCAATGGACGTACATTTGTCATCAGATTACATCGGTTAACAAATTCCGAGTGCCAAGGTTTGTACATTTCAACGTTGAAGCCCAACTACACGCTTTTGCAGACGCAAGCACAAGGGCATACGGCGCATGCATTTACGCAGTATCACATTCTGGTGGGACAACGCATGCATCGCTTATATGTGCTAAATCTAGGGTGGCACCAACCAAGGAGATGACTCTCCCTAAATTGGAACTCTGCGCTGCTGTTCTTCTAGCAGAGTTGGTACAATCGGTAGCAACTGCTTTCTCTGCAGGCCCTAGCAATATACATTGTTGGTCAGACTCTACCATTGTATTGTCGTGGATACAGGGTGAACCAACACGATGGACAACATTCGTTGCCAATAGGGTGATCAAAATCCAGCAGCTTACAGCAAACTACACTTGGCATCATGTGCCCTCAGAGGAGAATCCCGCAGACATAGTGTCACGTGGAGCCAAGGTGCATGATCTCATCGGCAACAATCTCTGGTTCCACGGACCAATTTTTCTGCAGCAGGCAGAATCGAGGTGCCCCGAAAATACAATGAATAATATGGAGACGTTGCCAGAGCGGCGCAAAAAACATCACGCTCTGCTGGCAGCGCAGTCAGAAGAGATAATTGGAAGTCATAAATATGCCAACAACTACTATAAACTTCTTCGCATCGTCGCTTATGTTCAGCGCTTCATATGACGCCTTCGTCGTTCACCAACTATGCACTCGGGGTCGATTGCCGCAGAAGAGTTGGATGCCGCCTTAATGCTCGTTTGTCAGTACATACAAAGACAATCGTTTGCTGCTGAATATAAGGATTTGCAGGAAGGTCGAGTAAGTCGACAGTCCAATTTCAATCAACTATCGCCATTTATACATAACGCGTTGATTCGCGTAGGTGGAAGAATAAACAACTCTTCGCTACCTTTCGATGCCAAGCATCCAATTCTGCTACCAAGGACACATCCCTTCGTATACACTATCGTCGATCACCTTCATCGTCGTCATTTGCACGCTGGTTGTCAAACGTTGGTAAGCATCTTGCGTGACAAATTTTGGGTGGTTAATGCTAGATGCATTATAAGGCAAGTTGTACATAATTGCATAATATGCTATCGCAACAAGCCTCTGCTGCATGATCAAATAATAGGCTCATTGCCACAAGAACGAGTTGAGGCCGCATTCCCTTTCGCAACAACTGGGATAGATTACTGTGGACCATTTTCAATAACTCCACAATCAATGGGTAGAGGCCTTATCAAGGTCTACTTGGCAGTGTTTATCTGCTTTAATACGAAGGCAGTGCATTTGGAACTGGTCCCAAATCTAAGTACGATGGCGTTTATTTCTGCACTCAAGCGATTTATCGCTCGACGAGGTCAGTGCAATACAATCTTCTCGGATAATGCAACCAATTTTGTTGAGGCCAATCGAGAGCTCAAGGAACTTTTGGCACTGTTTGCTTCACAGCAACACATCGCTTCAGTGGAAACATTCATGGCCAAGGAAGGATTAAATTGGAAATTTATTCCCCCAAGGTCACCACATTTCGGCGGGCTTTGGGAAAGTGCGGTGAAGCAGGCCAAGAATTACTTACATCGCACCGTGGGATCTCACATTCTTAGTTTTGATGAGCTACATACAGTATGCTGCCAAGTGGAGGCCATGATAAACAGTCGTCCTCTCACACCGATTTCAACCAATCCTGATGATCTTCGAGTGATCACCCCGGCACATTTTTTGACCGGCCGCATACTAAACACCATTCCGGAGCCATCACTTTCTCACGTCAATATGGGTACACTAAAACGGTTTTAAATGATACAAGCCATCCAGCAACAATTTTGGAAGCGATAGCACTCAGAATATTTAAAGGAGCTGCAGCATAGAGGTAAATCGCAAACATGGTACTGATCAAGGATGAAAATACACCACCTCTAAAATGGGCACTCGGTCGAATCATTGAAACCATGTCTAGATCTGATGGCTTAGTACGAGTTGTCATGGTAAGGACAGCTGATGGCGTGGTCAAACGAGCAATAACAAAGGTTTGCAAGTTACCAATTGAGTCTTCAACTCACCACTAACAACAAACAATTCATCGCTACCACTACAACAATCATTGATTCGTCGTTATTATTCGATTAAAAACACAGTTTTCAAGAGGGGAGGATGTTGGAACACCCCAATGCAGAGAAGTTTGTCATCGCATTTTTCTTCGCTTGCCCACTGTATTGGCATGCATTATGTACTAACATAGCCGTCATCACTGCCTATACATTGCACATATTTACATATGTATGTTTATACATATGTACATATGTTCTCATCACTAGAACTACTTGGTTTCACTTTTCGTTGTCAAATTGCTCATCGGCTGCGAGCTCACGCCACAGCTCCATCGAAAACCGGTTCCGTAAACAACAACAAAAAGGGTTCAACATCACGTCACCTAACCAGCCACAGGTCACGTAGGCAAACAACCGCAACTATTCCTCCCACTTGCCGTCGCATAAAATCAACAGCCTATCAGTTTACCGCTCTTCAATTGCACAGCTAAACTGCTAGTACATAATTTGGACTTAGGTATTTGCTGATTAATTTGGAGAAAAACAATCGTCTTTAGTACGTCGTTGGATACAGTCCGTTCTTTCATCGCGCATTGTAAATTAATTCATTTTCGACTCACTATCGCTGTTAAGATTTTAAGAGTAAATAAATTAAATAATTAATTAGTTTTTCCATTGCAAATTTCGTGTTTTATTTGCATCTATAGCAAGTGGAAAAGCCCATTTGCACGACCAGTTATATAAATAAAAAGTAAAAGTATTTGTGTTTGTTTCTGGTATTAATTCTGTTTCAATGACTGCTGGTTTTAGTCTGTCTATCGGAATTGTTTTAACCTCCTTATCTACTTCAAGTTTGAAAAAATTTTTTGCTTTTTCTACAACATTATAAGGTCCTTCGTATGGTTGTTGCAATGATCTTTTATTAATAACACGCAAAAAACAAATTTACAAGTCCCCAAATCCTTTGGTATATATACACCAGTATCAGAATTTTGATTAGGTTTTAAATTTGATTTAACATTTTTAAAATGTTCCCGTAAATTGCCTAAGACTTCAGTTGGGGAAAAATTGTCTTCACATGGAACCACAAGTTCACCGGGTAGGCGTAAATTTTGCCCAAAAACCATCTCCGATGATGTGGCTGAAATACTTTCTTTATGCATCGATCGTAAACCCAGAAGTATTATCGGGAGTTCATCATACCAATTGTTGGTTCCATTTCTAGCCATTAACGTAGCTTTTAACTGTCTGTGAAACCGTTCTACCATTCCATTCCCTTGAGGATGATATGCAGAAGTTGTAACGTGATGACTACCAAGCAAATTTGTTAGTTCCGAAAACAGTTTTGACATATGTAGTGATTCTTAACGCTACCCCAAAACGTTAAACATATTCTCTAAAAAATTTATTTGCAACCACTTCCGCTGAAATGTCATTTAATGCGCTTCCGCTGAAATGTATCTAAATATCTAAATGAATATGATAAAATCTACTTTTGGGAATCGGAACTTTAATTACTGGAGATTTAGTGTGACGATTAACCTTCGATTTTTGACAATTTATACATTCTTTCGACCAAATATTAATTTCTTTGTGTATTGTTGGCCAATAGTACTCTTTAATAATTAGACAACGTGTAGCTTTTGTACCAGGATGTGTAATGTCATGTTACATATTAAACACTGTCTTGCGTAAACTATTTGGAACAAATGGCCTAGGATTCTCACCTGTCATTTCACACCAAATATTAAAATTTAAAAGTGGAATTTGAATTAATTTAAGGTTATGTGATGTGTCTCTAGATTTTAATGTGTTTAGTTACTCGTCCTGTTCTTGTTCATTTTGTAAAACTTTGAAATTCAGTTCTGTATCCTTAATTGCATCAACTTCGAAAGCTCGAGATAATGTGTCAGCTATAATGTTTTCCTGTCCTTTAATATATCGTATGTCATTAGTAAATTGTGCAATGAATTCCATATATCTAGTTTGTCCCGGACTACGTTCGGTTTTTGAACTCAAAGCAAATATCAAAGGCTTGTGATCTGTAATGTTCAAATAAATAGCTAGCAACTCCCTATCAAATGCACTGTACTTAACTTCGGATGGAGAAAGTTTCTTAGAAAAGAAAGCTAGTGGCTCTGATTTGTTATCAAACGTTTGATGTATGACACCACCAATTGGCGTATTAGATGCATCCACATTTAAAGAGAGTTTGGCGTCTTTGTTAAAATGATTTAACAATATCGTAGACGCAAACTTTTATTTAATATATTCAAAGGCTTTATTTGTTGTGTCATCCCAAATTAAGGACTTGTTACGTTTCTTAGTTGTTCGATTGATTAAATCGTAGATAACTGCCGTAAACTCAGCTAATTTGGGTACATATCCATGGTAGTAGTTAACCATGCCAATAAACTCCTGCGCCTGTTTAGTATATTTAGGACGTTCAAAACTACGAATAGCTATCACTTTTTCATCAGAGGGTCTAATTCCCGCCCCAGAAATATTATGTCCTAAAAAGTCAACACTTGTGTAGAAAACAGAATCGGCTTCTTTACCAATTAAAGAAGAGTTTTATTTCAAATATAAATACAAAGTTGAAGTAAATCGAAACTAATGCTATTGAGAGATTTTTCGCAGATGTCGCGATTGAACGTCGGCTTTTCTCGCTATCCCACACACGACTACTCGTTTTTGCCAGCTCGGCCTTTCCTGGCTTTCGTCCTTTAGGACGACTCCTCATCTGCTGAACCATCAGCCTCGTCTTCTTCCCATTCAAGGTCTGGACTTGTGCTACACCATGGCTTCATATGATCACATGAGATTACGTTGCAATAACGACGTTGTGTACGCGGCACGTCCGGCAGATCTTCTACCACGTATCGGTCGTGCCCTAACTGCTTGGTGACATCATAAGGGCCCTTGAACTTCGGTTCGAGTTTGTGAGTCTCACCAGTAGCACTGGGTATATGATCGATGACCACAAGTTGACCTTCCTTGTACTGAATTGGACGCTGATGTTCCCTATCGTACCTTTTCTTCCATTTTTCCCTCTCGTTGTCAATGCATTCTAAGGCCCGATGTAGCTTTTCTTCACAATCAGTTTCTGAACAATTTGGCATTTCGTCGCACAATGCTTGGACAAGACGACTTTCACTAGCATCTCTCATAATGAAATTGAAAACAAGCTCGTTAGGGTTAGACTTTGTAGTTGCGTTTGTTTTGCGAATTGATACACCAATGGATGTTCGGAATGGTAACATCCCAGTCCTTTGCGGCTTTTGTAGAACATCGTATTGAAGACAAAATTGTCCGGTTTACGCGTTCGGCTTGACCGTTCGCTCTGGGTGTTCGAACTGCTGTCTTTACGTGTTGGATTCCGTAACGTACCAAAAATGCTTCGAACTCCTTTGACGTAAAAGCTGTTCCACGGTCGGTAGTGATTCGTAATGGCTGACCAAATATTGCCATTACTTCTTGAATCATTGTTATCACCGGCGATGTCTTCGTATTTCGTACTGCTTTTAAAATGGTGTATTTCGTGAACCCGCAAACCAAGACGACGATACGCTGGTTACCACGTTTACTCCTTGTAAAAGGGCCGATATGATCCATATAAAGTGATCTGAATGGAATAGGCAAAATTTCGTTAAGATGTANCCATGTCTGAAATCCCACGTGATCTGTCAAATACTAATGCATGAAAATCCTAACCTCAAAAAAATCACCCGTTAGTTAACTATCGGATTTACCTCCTTTAATTTTATTTAAGCAGTATTCTGGACATGCTGAGATATAGGATTTAATGTAACGCCTCATACGTCTGATTCGCCACCTAACGCCTTGGGGAATTACTAATTTCCTTTCGCCTTGCATCTTTTTATATAGTCGACCGTTGTGCACCTCGAAATCTTTCTTAGCTTGAGTCGATTCCTTCCCATCGCCCTTAAGAGATGAAATTATGTTTAACAAGTGCGGATCCTGCAATTGCATAGCGTAAATCCAATCGTTGNTATATAGTCGACCGTTGTGCACCTCGAAATCTTTCTTAGCTTGAGTCGATTCCTTCCCATCGCCCTTAAGAGATGAAATTATGTTTAACAAGTGCGGGTCCTGCAATTGCATAGCGTAAATCCAATCGTTGTCGGTGTCGTCCGTCACAACTATAGTCCGTTCAGCAACCGTATCAACTTTACATGGAGGAAGACTCGGAAATCGACTGAGACAATCGACGTGTTGCATCTTTGACCCTTGCCGATGCTTTCAGGAAAACTCGTACTCTTAGAGTCGCAACCACCATCTAGCTATCCGTGGAGGAAGTCTCGATATCGCCTTCGTAGTGACGATTGCATTACAATCTGTGACGACTGTAAACGGTGTACCCAATAAGTACATGCGGAACCTGTCGAGCGTTTCGACAATGGCCAAAACCTCTAACTCGTGACTCGCGTAACGTGATTCAGCATCATTGCACTGACGACTGTAGAAAGACACCGGCTTCAACCCGTCTGGTTCTTCTTGGAAAAGGATACCTGATAAACCAATATGGCTAGCATCCGTATGTACTTCGTGTGCTTTACACGGATCGTACAATGTCAAAACCGGTTTGCTCGTGATTGCTTCCTTCAACTGCGTGAAAGCCANACCAATAACTACATGCGGAGCCTGTCGAGCGTTTCGACAATGGCCAAAACCTCTAACTCGTGACTCGCGTAACGTGATTCAGCATCATTGCACTGACGACTGTAGAAAGACACCGGCTTCAACCCGTCTGGTTCTTCTTGGAAAAGGATACCTGATAAACCAATATGGCTAGCATCCGTATGTACTTCGTGTGCTTTACACGGATCGTACAATGTCAAAACCGGNTCAATATGACTAGCATCCGTATGGACTTCGTGTGCTTTATACGGATCGTACAATGCCAAATCCGGTTTGCCCGTGATTGCTTCCTTCAACTGCGTGAAAGCCATATCCTGCTCATGCGACCAAATAAAATCTGAGTCTTTCTTTAAAAGTTTCGTTAGCGGTGCAGCGATATGACTGTGCCTCTCCACAAATTTGCGGAAAAATCCCGTCAAACCCAAAAACTGACGTACCTCAGCTGCATTCTGTGGCCTTGGAAAANTAAAATCTCTGATGCATTGCGTTTTCTCCTCACCTGAAGTTATGCCCTTGCTACTAACGTTGTGCCCCAGGAACTTAACGTTTTCTAATAAAAAGTTGCATTTTGCTTCCAAAACCTCATTTATTATTTGCTGATCTTCTTCAATAGTGGGCGTTGCTATAATCATTTTGTCAACGTAACTGATCACTTTGTCTCTTCGATGCAAACTTGATATCAATTTCGTAACTATTTCCTGGAAGTACATTGGCGCGTTTACCAACCCGAAAGGCATGTCGTTATATTCAAATAAACCGTCGTGAGTGAGGAAAGCGGTATATTTCTTACTGCACTCCGCTACCGGAATTTGGTAGTAACCTGATGTAAGTGTGGTGAAAAACAGTCCACCGGCAAGCTAAAAAAGTTGTTCCTCAACTAAAGGCATTGGGAAGCTCTTCCGTTCAGTTACTGCATTCAATGCCCTGTAATCTATACACATGCGATTTTCGTCATTGGCTTTACGTACGAGGATTGGTGACGCAGGATGTGGCGATGTGCTTGCCCGAATAATTTCGTATGTCAAAAGATTATTCAATATTTCTGATAATTTGTTCTGCTACGATAGCGGAGCCTAATAGCGTTTACCTAGGATTGGTTCTTGTGTGGTTACCTTGATTTCCATTGCCGTAGTTCTTCGCTACAGCAAAAAGCAGGAAGTCTTCGCCCCAAGCATACGTGCGTTGTAGCTGTTCCGCCTTAGAAATGAACTGGTGCGCTGTGATAGTCGTTTTGAGTGGATCGAACTCTGGAAGCACCCCAATTACATCCTGTATCTGATACCTTGGTGCATGTTGACCCGATGGCACTGAATTTGCAAAACGGGGAACTTGTGGTGTACTATTCGCTGATTCCGACGCATTCGTTGCTCTAATGGCCTCCGTTGATCTGGCTAAGTCAGCCAACATTTCTTTTAATTCGCTTATAGGCTTCTCCCAAGATTCGTCATACTCGATTTCACTGGCATCAATTTCATCGGTACCCATGGCTTTTATCAACTCTGCTACTTTATGCGCCTTATTGCCTGTTGCTGAAATATTTTCTTTTCGCAAAAGTTTATTTAGCTGCGCTACACTTAAACTTTCTAACTTTAGAGACATTTCTAATTCTTTTCAAACCCTTTTCCATCCAACTCGTGTGATTTTATTTCTTTATTTTTAGCCGTAGCCTTTGTTCTTCCAAAAAAAAACCGATCTGCTTGCCTCAACGTGCCAAAATCCAATCCCCTTTTCCCTGAATTCTCCCTCACTCGCTGTTTGTCTCAATTCGTTCTTCTGCTTCGCTCAATCGCACGTACTCGGCAGTATTGTTGTTATTGTAGTCGCCGCTTACTTGATACTCTTCGAGAAAATTCTCCAGCGACAGCGATAGTAATTCCACGCTTCCTTCGAATACACCGAAGCGAAAGTATCTATCTTCTTATGTATGCGTATACATACATACAAATGTACATATGCGCATACGTATACCAAAATGTTGCTGACTAGACGCATTCAGTACCAAGGCCAATACTTTTCTCGTTAAGCAGCGTAACTTTTCGTTGCTCCGCTAAAACATCTATCACGATGATCGTTGTTTTTTCGTTGAGAGGGGAATTTATCTCTGCCTCGTTTCGCACGAAGAATGAGCCAATAACGTTGCCCTATTCTATCTGCTTCCTTGAGCTATTTCTTGCTCCGTTTATGTATATGTATATACGTTTAAATCGTTGCGAAATTTCACGATTTATCGTCGCAAAACTTCTACTCGCTTTTAACAATTTTGTAGGCTTGTGTGGATGAATCCTTCTTCTGAACTGTAGAAAACAGAATCGGCTTCTTTACCAATTAAAGAAGAGTTTTATTTCAAATATAAATACAAAGTTGAAGTAAATCGAAACTAATGCTATTGAGAGATTGTTCGCAGATCTCGCGACTGAACGTCCGCTTTTCTCGCTATCCCACACACGACTACTCATTTTTGACACTTGTAACACCAAAAGTACATTTACTTGGTTTGATATTTGACCCGTACCCTGTTAGGCGTTGGAAAAGTATACGGAGATCTTTAAAATGCTGTTCTTCATTTTCACTTGCAACCACAACAAAACAAAATCTAAACCACTAACTACTTCATTAATAAATTTTTTAAAAGTTTGCGCTGAATTTCTTAGTCCGAAAGGCATTCGTACAAATTCAAACATACCGAAAGGTGTCTTTATTACAGTTTTATAGATATCCTCTTCTGCCATTGGAATTTGGTGGTAGGCCCTTACCAAATATAATTTCGAAAATATAAACTTATTTCTGAGATTCATGTTAAAATCTTGAATATGAGATAAAGGATACCGGTCCGGTACAGTCACAACGTTTAGTCTCAGAAAATCACCAGAAGGACGCCAGTGAATGACTTTCGTTTTTTTTAGGTTCTAGATGCAGTGGAGATGCTACACAAGAATTTGAAGGTCTACAAATCCCTGTCCTCACTAAAAAATCGAATTCAGGTTTTTCTACTTTAAATTTAATCGGATCCAAGCGCCTTGGCTTGGAGAATGGCAGATTTTCTTCAGTAAAATGTCTGTGAACTTCTTCAACAATCTTGTATACTTGTTCTCTACTACAAAAAATTTTTGGAAGCGAAATGTTACAAACACATGAAACTATGTTAACCGAAAGACTTGTTACTGGATCAACTAAACGTTTGCATTTCATGTCAATTAAGAGACCGTATTTGCAAAGAAAATCTGCACCAATAATAGGTTTGGCAGTATCAGCTATGAGAAACGTAAATGGGAACGCGCGTCTTAAACCTAAATTTATATTTAAAATCTTTTTACCATACGTTGAAATCGTTGAACCATTGGCTGCAGTAAGTATTACATCTGAAGAACGTTTTGTATGAGGGAATTTTTTAAGCGGAAGTATAGAAATTTCTGCTCCACTATCAATCAAAAAATTTAGTTAGTTTGTTTTATCAAAAATAAATAGGCGACGCGTGGTAATGTCTAAATTTCCGTTGTTTGTCGCCACAACAACGGATGACTTTAGTTTGACGATTTTTTTTTTAGAAAAAGCACAAGGCTGTTGGCATTTCTGAGCCTTATCACCAAATTTGTAATGGTATCTACATAACCAATTTTGACTATCACGAGATTTTGATCTACCTCTATATTTGTTGCTTAATAGAATTTAATTCAAAGAGAGTTTTTGAAAATTTTCGCACATATGATTCGTCGTTTTAACTAAATTCTCAATAATTGTGTCTTGTGATTTAGAATTTTGAAAACTATTCATAACTGATATTTCAGTTTTATTAATCCTTCCCAAATATTATCAGCTAGTTTCACCAATTCATTTATATCATTGGTACTTGAACTAGCTAATATCACACTAAGATTTTTTGGCAATTTTTTTAGCCAAAGTTTCTTTAAAATATCTTGACTAAAATTGGAACCTGCAAGCAACATGAGCGACCGATAAAATTCAGATGTTTTAAAATTTTATCTAATTTCTTATTTTTGCTTAAAGAATGCCTTTCAATTAAGACTTTCTTTAATTAAGAACTTGTTGTTATGCGGAGGATTTTGAATAAAATCTAATATAATTTATTTTATTTTTTTATTTATTAACCAACACCAACACAAAAATCTAATATCGTAACTATGACTTCTTGCGGAAGCGCTGTGATTGTGTGTTCATATTTTGTATTGTTTTGAATTGCATTTCTATATGAACAAACCAAACTTCTGGACAACTTGTCCAAAATTGCGGAAGCTTCACTGAGGTTGCATACACCTCATTATTATTTTGACTAGCGTAAGGATTTGCCAACTCCTCTTGAAAATAGTTGTTTTACAAATTTATAAGCGAGTCATTTAAATTATTAGTCCGTGTAGATGTGTGTGTATCATGTGGGGGTGAACGAAACATTATGATAACTTCACACAAATAATCTCTAAAAGGAGTGTCAAAAATTTATACAAACTGCTAGTTATTTAATAAATATTAAAAATAAAAATTAATAGGGTATTATCAAACGATTTATTTGTATTTCCACTTCTAACAAAAATAAGTGTTAAAATTATACTAGTATATGTATATTAAAAAAAACGAGAACAATGCAGATCACCAGTAAGACTAAAATTGTTAGCACCTTCACTAGGTAAATTCTCTAGTTGTTGTTGTTGTTGTGGAAGATATTGGCGTTACTACTGCAGTTGCTGCTCATGCCGATGTTGTTAAGTTTGCTGAGATTGCGGTTGCTGCAAAATGTTCGCAGTTGATATTTCGATTGTTTGCAGAGTAGTCTGTGTAGAGGTCGCGACATCGTTAACGGCTCTTATTGTGCTGGGGATGGTTTTAATCTGCCTTATCCTGAGTTTCGCCTGAAAAAAAATTCACCCGAAAATTTGTCATCCGCCCATAGTAAAAGCATGGAAACCAAAAGTGAGAAGTGAACCGGTTCGGGGAAAATGAAACTCATGATAAGGCTGAATAAGTTTTTATCCATCAATGATAGGTGTTGGAGGCAACTTTAGTTTCTCCTTCTCCTCGGAAGTAAAACCTTGCACAGCAAGCAATTCCGCGGTTTCTAGGAAGAACTGCAAAGCTTCTTGCTGTACATTAACTTCTACCTGGTACATGAACTCAATTATTGAGGTGAGATCTTCGAACTTAATGAATTTGAAAATTATCATTGGATGCAGATGTGGATTATCCCTAAATATTTCTTTGAAATATGAGCTGCAGGAGGAAAGCGCCACTTTATGTGCTTTTTTCGTCTATCGCAGCACAAACTCACATCAACAAAATCATTGTTGTTGCGGTGATATGTTGCTGTTGCTGTTCTATGTTTCCAATCCGCTGCTCCCGGCAGGATCGCCAATTGTAGGTATTTAAAATGGTATTTATTTTAAATAAAAATATCAAAACTTATCTTATTTTCCTTTGTAAACAATTCGAGAAAAGTTTTAATAATGGAAATTTTCTATTTGATGTTTGAACCATGATAAAAATATAGCAAGGAAGAACCGTTCTCTCAATTTGTCGGCCATGATTTTTTTTGAAGTTTTCCAACATTTTAAAATCATATAAAAGTGAAAATAAAAAAATGAATTTGTTCGAAATTGTTGTTGCTTGAGATTGAAAATGAGAATCTGTGTGTGAGTTTGTGAGTAAATTTAAAAATTAAATTGTTTGGAAACGTCAAGAATTTTAAAAGTGACTCTCAGCGGTTCTACCTTACTATATTTTTATCATGGTTTGAACTACAAAAATCACTTAAGTATAAAATTTTTTAAATCACAAAGTTGAAATTAACACAGTACAATAAACCACAGTAACACAAATACAAACCCTACAGCTTCAAATTCGTTGCAAGGCTCCAACTCTGCCTCTATCACATATTGAATGCAGTCATCATCTTCAAAAGAGTTAGAGAGAGTCCCACGTTTCAGACAATTGGTTTGAAGTTGGCGAATATGCTTTTGCTACCAAGTTTTCACCACTAGAATATTGNATGTTATGTTGCTGTTGCTGTTCTATGTTTCCAATCCGCTGCTCCCGGCAGGATCGCCAATTGTAGGTATTTAAAATGGTATTTATTTTAAATAAAAATATCAAAACTTATCTTATTTTCCTTTGTAAACAATTCGAGAAAAGTTTGAATAATGGAAATTTTCTATTTGATGTTTGAACCATGATAAAAATATAGCAAGGAAGAACCGTTCTCTCAATTTGTCGGCCATGATTTTTTTTGAAGTTTTCCAACATTTTAAAATCATATAAAAGTGAAAATAAAAAAATGAATTTGTTCGAAATTGTTGTTGCTTGAGATTGAAAATGAGAATCTGTGTGTGAGTTTGTGAGTAAATTTAAAAATTAAATTGTTTGGAAACGTCAAGAATTTTAAAAGTGACTCTCAGCGGTTCTACCTTACTATATTTTTATCATGGTTTGAACTACAAAAATCACTTAAGTATAAAATTTTTTAAATCACAAAGTTGAAATTAACACAGTACAATAAACCACAGTAACACAAATACAAACCCTACAGCTTCAAATTCGTTGTAAGGCTCCAACTCTGCCTCTATCACATATTGAATGCAGTCATCATCTTCAAAAGAGTTAGAGAGAGTCCCACGTTTCAGACAATTGGTTTGAAGTTGGCGAATATGCTTTTGCTACCAAGTTTTCACCACTAGAATATTGTTGCTTTGACCGTAAAAGTTTAATCCGGTTTTGTGCTAAATAATTGTTTATGAATAATTGTGAAGAAAGTGCTTCTGCTAACGGCATAGCGTGCAACTGCCGAGCCACATGCTGCCCAAAAACATCGAACTCGCTCTCTTCATTGTTAGAAATATTTTCCAACCTTCCTATAGCTTCCAGTATTGACCTCCATTGTTCATTTGGTGGGAACTTATTTCTTTTTGCCTGAGAGCACTGGGACACATCATGAGTGAACACTTTAGGCCCTTGGGTTTGATATTGCCGGTAGCTTACCACTTAACAACACGGGTTCCACTCGATTCAAGAAAAAAAACACACAGTATTTTTATTTTTTTCTAAATGGAATTTACAAACCACGGATGGTTTTATTGGAAAAAAGTGCGACTCGTCTAGGATGCGTCCGCACGGGCTCACAAACGAAAGATTCTGCCTATTTTCAAATTCAAAAAAAGTTGACATTTGGAGTGCATATTTGTGTGTGTGTGTGTGTGTGTGTGTGTATGTGTACAAGGTGGGTGGGTATACAGAGTGGTGCAAAAGGAGAGTTAAATGTCGATGTTCTGTTTACAAATGTTGCGGAAGCGTGTGTGAATGTGGGCAACATCTGCCGGCGTCGATCGGTGGTGCAGCACTCGAGCGGAAGTCTGGGGTAGCCTTCGCGGCTCATTGGCCATCCCGGCCCCCATAGGCGAATACTCAGCCTAGCAACCGCTGCAACTATTGAAGGGTCTGGACCACGTTACTAAGGCCAATTACCCGGCGATGATGCGGGCCAGATTGTCGCCGACGTGAGATGGCGGGGGAGGCGGGGGGCGACGATAGGTTGACTGCTGCCAGTGGGTGCGATTTCGGTTGGTGTTAGGATGCCGACGTTGCACTCCCGGCTCCCGTTGCTGCCGCCGATGATCACCGCGCCTGGTCGGAGACACATTGTCTCGCCTTACGTTGCGATGCAACAGCGTGTGGTGTTGCCGAAGACAGATTTGGCACCCGTCCGAGGTGCACTCCCTTGTGGCATGAGCGAGCGCCAGGCAATTCAGGCAATGCCCATGCGCTCGGCCTACCTGTTGCCGTTGCTTTGGAGACGTGCCTCGGATAATAGGGCAAATCCGGAGTGGGTGCGGACGGAGGCATAAACCGCAGCGAATGCCAGGTGGATTATGGGGTCCCGCAGAGATCTGCCCTTGCTGGCCTTCTTCCATCTGATTGGTTACCGTCCTTGGGTTGTGCATGCGGGCCGTTCCAACTGGTGGGGCCGCAGGCTGTGGCACGTTGGCGCGTGGCGCCGCCCTTGGTGGTGCTGAGGCCCTTGGTACAGTTACCGCGGATCCGACCGCTGGAACAGGAGTGGAGGGGGATGATGTGGGCATTTCAACGTCCATTTCTATAGGAAGAAATCGCGACTTTTATTTTGGGTAGAAACTTTAGATGGCGGTTAGTGGCCGATTAGTGTGTTAATCGGGTATACATTAGTAAATGTTCTTATTTACGTTAGTTGAGTTGCGTGGGTTTCGTTTTATTTGCGGTTTTAGGTGTGTCGGAATTACGATTATTACGTTTCATGGATTATTGGCGTTTTCGGTCGGTAAAAGGCAAAGTTTTACGAGCGGTCGAGTTAGTGTACCGTTTTGTGTTCTCAAATCTACGACTCGTATGTGACCATCGGAGCCACGATGTAGTCTTTCGATTCTTGCGAAGCGCCACTCGGTGGGGGGAAGACACTCATCGTGGATGAGAACACATTCTCCGATTTTAGGCTCCTCTTGAGTGTTCTTCCATCTATATCTTTTATGGAGGTCTTTTAAATAATCTTCTTTCCATCTACGACTGAATTCATGATGGAGAATTTTCATTCGTTCCCATCGATTCATAAGAGATAAGGATTGCTCGACTGGTTCGGGTATTGCCAGAAGTAGAGCTCCTCTAAGAAAATGCCCAGGGGTGAGGGCAGTGAAATCGGAGGGATCTTGCGTGAGCGCAGAGAGGGGCCGTGAGTTAAGAACGGCTTCTATTCGGGTTAATAATGTAGTATATTCTTCAAAGTTAAATTTGTGTGTGTCAGCGACTTTTTTAAAATGTGGTTTGAAGCTTTTTACAGCTGATTCCCATAGACCACCCATATGTGGGGCACTTGGCGGGATGAATTGCCAATCAATGCCTTGGGGTGCGTATTTTTTAACGATTTCAGGCGAGATTTCTTCTATAAATTTTACAAATTGTTTTTCCGTGGCTCTTTTGGCTCCAACAAAGGTTTTTCCATTGTCGCTCATTATTTTGGAGGGAAATCCCCGCCGTCCGACGAAGCGAGCAAATGCCGCGAGAAAGGCCGCAGTTGTCAGATCAGAACATAGCTCGAGGTGTACTGCCTTTGTCGTAAAGCATACAAAGATAGCCACGTAACCCTTCGTAAAGGTGGAAGTCCTTCACATGGACGCCTTTATCTGAAAAGGCCCAGCAAAGTCAACACCATTAATGGTGAAGGGCAGAGCGAAATTGCAGCGTTCAGGTGGAAGAGCTGCCTTGATCTGCGTGCGCATCTTCTGCTTATGTATAGTGCAGACTTTACACATAAATATGCATTTTTTTATCTGTGGCTTTAGTCGTGGAATATAAAATTCTTGTCGGACCATTTGTTGCATGAGGCGATGTTCGGCATGTAGCATTAATAAGTGGAGAAATCTGAGGTATAGGGTTGCAAAGGGGCATTTCTCTGGTATTATTATGGGGTGGCGTTCATTATATGTGAGGCTGGAGTTCGCTAGCCGTCCATTCGCACGAAGCAGACCTTTCGTGTCTAAAATTGGATTGAGTACTAAGATTTGACTCTTTTTGTCAATTGGTTTTGATTCTCTTAGCATTAACATTTCGCGGCTAAAATAGCGCGTTTGAATGTACGCAACAAGAGAAACCTTTGCTTTTTGTAGGTCTTGATGCGTTAACATGTTATCTGGGAAATTCGGTGTTTTCTTTACCTTATTTTTGAGGCGCTCTACACTTTGAACATATAGGCGACTACCCTTAGGGCTCGGGGGAACGAGAAAAATCGTTCTAGGATGTCAGTGTCATCCAATATTGTGTGAAAGGTTTCAACTTTTCGACTTTCTGGGGCAATTATGTTGCGTATGGGGGGTTGTGGCCAGAATTGTTGTAATTCTATTAGCCAGCTGGGGCCGTTCCACCAGAGTGTGGTGGTGGCGAGGTGCAGGGGTTTGCAACCTCTTGTGCCAAGATCGGCGGGGTTATCAGCACTGGATACATGCCGCCATGTTGCTGGCCCAACTAAATCAAGTATTTGGGCTGTGCGATTGGAAACATATGTTTTCCATGAGTGGGGTGGTTTTTCTAACCAAGCTAAGACGATCTCTGAATCTGACCATAGATATAATTTTTGATTGGTCATGTTTAAATGCGTTTGCACAGTGGAGGCTAATTGCAGGTGCAGTTCCACTTGCTATTCTGGAGAGTAATTTATCCATCGAGGGATTTGTATCTCGGAAATAGCATGCAAGTTATTAACAAATTGAGACCATTTTACCAAGCGATGTGGTTTCACTTGCTCGTCCCATTCGGTTCCGTCTAGCCATAATTCTTGTATCAGGATTTTCGCTTGTATCATAATTGGCGAAAGCCATCCTGCGGGGTCAAAAAGTTTCGCTACAGTCGACACAATTTGTCTTTTAGTTATTGCGGATTGAGCAGATATTGACTCAAGAGTATATGCGAATTTATTTGAGATCGCATTCCATTGTATGCCCAGGGTTTTTGTTGTACTTTCCTTTTCGAATATTAGGAAGTTTGAATCTAATAAATGTTCTTTATTTATATCTTTTAGGATTTCGGGGTGATTGGCAGTTATCTTTTTTAGGGGGAACCCTGCTGAGTTGAGGGCTTGTATTACTTGTGATAGTACTTCGTACGCTTGGGGTAAGCTGTGGCTTCCAGACAGGATATCATCCACATATGTTGGTGTCTTTAACCACGGGGTTGCTAGGGGTAATTTTTCTTTTATATCGTTTGCCAATTCGTGAAGTGTTCGAATGGCAAGAAAGGGGTCGCAATTACGCCAAATGTCACCGTTTTGAGTTTATAGTCACATATTGGATTATTTGGTGAATTTCGAAATATAATGCCCTAAAAGTCTTGATCGTCTTTATGTACGAGTATTTGTCGATACATTTTTTCGACGTCTCCGTTAAATACGTATTTGAACATACGCCACTTTAAAATCAGAAGCATTAAATCGGGTTGTAATGTGGGTCCTGTGTACAAAATGTCATTTAAGGAATTGCCCGAACTTGTACATTTCGAGGCGTTGAAGACTACTCTTACCTTGGTTGTTTTTTTGTCTGGTTTTACAACCGCATGATGGGGTAGGTAAAATGAGGTGTATTTACCTTTGGTTATGTTCTCATATGGATTTACTTATTCCATATGATCTAAATCGAGATATTCTTCCAGGACACCATCGTATGCTGATTTAAGCTCGCCTTTTTTAATTAGGTTTTTTTCCATACTTAAAAACTGCTGAAGCGCAGAGGTTCGGGAGCGACCTAGGGCGAGTGTGTCTGGGAATTCTGGCTTAAATGGAAGTCGTACTACATATCGACCAGTTTGTGCTCGCGTTGTTGTGGCTTTGTAGTAATCTTCGCAAGCTTTATCTTCTGGGGTAGTGACTTGTATGGGGGGAGTTCTTCTAACTCCCAAAATCTTTTTAATTGAGAATTGAGGTATTCGTTTGAAATATCTTCAACTTGATTTGTGAATACCGATATTTTTTCACTTAGTTGGCCGCTTAGTATCCATCCAAAGATGGTATTTTGGGCTAACAGGGTATTTGAAATTTTTTCAATGCCTTCTAGCATTATTTGGGGTATTAGGTCGCTGCCTAATAGGATATCAACTTGCGCGGGGGTGTGGCAGTTGGAATCCGCTAATTTGAGGTGGGCGAATTTTTGACGATCTTTGTCGTTTATTTTATATCTTGGAAGCATATTTGTTAGTTGCGGCAGAACTATAGCTTGTGCTTTTATTCTTACATCCGCATTGGGGGAAATCAGGGTTAATGAGCAGATTTTATTAGAGTTTTGTATTACTCTTCCACCCATTCCCGAAATTTCAAAGTTTGAGTTTGCGGTAGGGAGTTTTAATCGGTTTTGTGTTTTTGATGAGATAAACGATCTTTGTGAGCCTTGATCGATTAGAGCTCTAAGCTTAAATAATTGTCCTCGATGTTCAATCGAGACAATCGCGGTTGGCAGTAAAATTTTGCTTTCATTTTCAGAATGAAGCGCTTGTATATTTGCTGTTTTTGAACAGCATGGTTTCTCGGGTTGGATTGCGAGATTTTCGGGGTT
>NW_016158795.1:66623-69714 GCF_001687245.7 Rhagoletis zephyria | reverse complement strand
TTTCATAGGGATTCGGATACCTTCCTCATTGAAGTAGTAAAGAAAATTCGCTTAAGTGCCTTTTTCGGTTACGTGCACAAGTTTTTCGTGCAAAGAAGGATGTGCAGCTAAGCAAAATATACTGTAGATCATTTTGTGTGTTTTTGGCTTTTGTAATTTTTGTATCTACCCTCTCTGCGACTTCGCACTGTGTAGTTAGAAAATCTTTCATTTGTTGCCACGTCGGGCATTTTTTATGGGATGAGAGCGAGTGCTCCCATAAAAGTAACGATTTTTCTGGTAAAGTTGCTGCGCAAATATTTACCAGAATAGGGTCCCAGTTATCTGTGGGAATATTTTGGGAGGATAAGACTGATAGACAGTTTGAGACAGTGGACTGTAATTTAATAAACTCTTCACTCGTTTCTTTTTGAATTTTCGGTAGATTCATTAAAATCGTTACTTGTTTATCAACCAGTACTCTTTCGTTTTCATGTCTTTCTTTTAATGCTTCCCAAGCCAGATTGAAATTATCGTCATTTAATGCGAATTGTTTCACTATTCTTTCGGCTTGACCTTTAGTCTTGTACCTGAGGTGGTACAGTTTTTGTGCTTGTGACAATTTTGGGTGATTTATTTATACGGCGGTAAACATGTCCCGGAAGGACGGCCATTGTTCATAACCCCCATGGAAAGTTTCCGTGTCACATGCTGGCACTTTGAGATATATGCCTGAGCTTTGCTCTTGAATTTGGCTTACTTCTAATCTCGGGGGTGGAGTAGGTGCGCTAACTGGGTTTAATAACTTAAGCTGATCGGAGATCATAGCTTTTGTCTCTTCATATTGGTCAAGGCAGTTTTCATATTTGGCGGCAGCCGAAGCTTTGAAATTCTCGGGTAAATCGGAATCATCCGTTTCTATAATTGTGTCATATGCCGCTTGAAGGCGCGCCCAGAAGTTGTCAAGGTTGTGGTTTTTTATTTCCAGAACTGATTCAGAATTGTCTTCTATTGGGGCTGAGGAGCATTTAGTGCAGTATCTTACCAAACTGTCACTATCAGAAATGAATCTTGAGCCTGAGAAATCTTTTGTTTTCCTCTGTTTTGCACCCTGCTTCAAGCGTGTAGCTTCTGCAGGTGTGCCTTGAGGTTTATCCTCATCAAAAATTGTTGGTACTTTTAAAGTTATTGGGGTTTTGGCTAATTGCTCCTTTGCTTGAGTTTTATNTGTAAATAAACACGTTTTCTTGAAATTATCGTAATTGAAATCTTAATATTGAGTATATTTAATTTTACCGCGCTTATTAATATTTTTCCTTTATCTGTGCCGTACAAGGTATATGCAATACTGGGTTAGTAGATATGTTTGTATATATGTATGTGTCTATGTTAACGTTACCATGCAATGATACAAACTATTAACATATGTTAAGCGAGGGCGGCTAATACTGGTTAGTGTGTATGTCACTATGTTTTTGACGAAGGACGAGGGAACGAGATAATTTGTGATTGCAATTTCGTTGCTTTGTTTTGATGTATGCACGTTTGTATATACGACTAATTTGGGAGTAAAGAACTTTTTAGCTAAGTTAATTGGGCAGTGAGTTTGCTGATGACCGTATGTACATAAGTTTGTTTATGTGTAATTGGGTGTAGATTAGGAACTAAATAGCGTTTGTTTAATTGTTTACATCCACGTATGTACGTATGTATATTACTTCGTGGTACAGATGCTGGGAGGCCAGAAATAAAGTATGCAATTGTTAGGTATTATATTTGGGTGTTTTTGATATTTGTTATTTATGGGTTTTAGAAGCTGTAATAGAATCTGTTTACAAACATAAATATGCAGTATTTACTGCTACTTCTTTTTCTACTTTGTTTCGCCAATAAATTGAATCTTTTTTCGCGCAAAATTTTTCGTTGCGTTGATATTGTTCTGGCTTTATTTCTGCTGCTTATTTTGTATGCAATCCTGCTTTTGCTTCATATGAGTACAAGCAAAGGGGTTATTGCCGGGCAATTATTGCAAGTAGATACTTGNACGGCGGTAAACATGTCCCGGAAGGACGGCCATTGTTCATAACCCCCATGGAAAGTTTCCGTGTCACATGCTGGCACTTTGAGATATATGCCTGAGCTTTGCTCTTGAATTTGGCTTACTTCTAATCTCGGGGGTGGAGTAGGTGCGCTAACTGGGTTTAATAACTTAAGCTGATCGGAGATCATAGCTTTTGTCTCTTCATATTGGTCAAGGCAGTTTTCATATTTGGCGGCAGCCGAAGCTTTGAAATTCTCGGGTAAATCGGAATCATCCGTTTCTATAATGGTGTCATATGCCGCTTGAAGGCGCGCCCAGAAGTTGACAAGGTTGTGGTTTTTTATTTCCAGAACTGATTCAGAATTGTCTTCTATTGGGGCTGAGGAGCATTTAGTGCAGTATCTTACCAAACTGTCACTATCAGAAATGAATCTTGAGCCTGAGAAATCTTTTGTTTTCCTCTGTTTTGCACCCTGCTTCAAGCGTGTAGCTTCTGCAGGTGTGCCTTGAGGTTTATCCTCATCAAAAATTGTTGGTACTTTTAAAGTTATTGGGGTTTTGGCTAATTGCTCCTTTGCTTGAGTTTTATCGGAAGGCATTAAGTATGCGAGAATATATAGCTTTTATTTTATTTTTTCTCTGAATTTAATTAACCGCGAATAAATAATATAAGTGCCCGGTCAGTCGATCGAACCGCGATATTCTCTTTTAGTTTTATTGTTTACGTATGTGTATCTCTGTACCTATATATATATTTTTATACCCGAGCGCACTTGTGCACAAGGGTATTATAACTTTGTTCACATAACGGTTGTTTGTAACAGGCAAAACGAATCGAGATAGATATAGACAAATGTATACATAAATGATCAGAATGAAAAGAGAAATCGATTAAGCGGTGACTGTCTGTCCGTCCGTCCGTCCGTCCGTAAGTCCGTCCGTCCGTCCGTCTGTGCACACGATAACTCGAGTAAAAATTGAGATATCTTAACGAAACTTGGTACGTGAACTTCTTTTGGGCGTGGGACGGATGGTATTGAAAATGGGCGAAATCGGATAATAACCACGCCT
>NW_016158795.1:42861-66598 GCF_001687245.7 Rhagoletis zephyria | reverse complement strand
GTATACACCCCGGCTTATCATGTAGCGGTAGCTTTCGGAAAGGTGGAAAACATATATTTAATACTTGCGCCGGGTATTTAATGTTCGGCTCCGCCCGAACTTAGACTTTCTTACTTGTTTTTGATTAATACTAATTTTAGTATTTGTTTTCGATTGGGTGTTTTTTTGTAAATAAACACGTTTTCTTGAAATTATCGTAATTGAAATCTTAATATTGAGTATATTTAATTTTACCGTGCTTATTAATATTTTGCCTTTACCTGTGCCGTACAAGGTATATGCAATACTGGGTTAGTAGATATGTTTGTATATATGTATGTGTCTATGTTAACGTTACCATGCAATGATACAAACTATTAACATATGTTAAGCGAGGGCGGCTAATACTGGTTAGTGTGTATGTCACTATGTTTTTGACGAAGGACGAGGGAACGAGATAATTTGTGATTGCAATTTCGTTGCTTTGTTTTGATGTATGCACGTTTGTATATACGACTAATTTGGGAGTAAAGAACTTTTTAGCTAAGTTAATTGGGCAGTGAGTTTGCTGATGACCGTATGTACATAAGTTTGTTTATGTGTAATTGGGTGTAGATTAGGAACTAAATAGCGTTTGTTTAATTGTTTACATCCACGTATGTACGTATGTATATTACTTCGTGGTACAGATGCTGGGAGGCCAGAAATAAAGTATGCAATTGTTAGGTATTATATTTGGGTGTTTTTGATATTTGTTATTTATGGGTTTTAGAAGCTGTAATAGAATCTGTTTACAAACATAAATATGCAGTATTTACTGCTACTTCTTTTTCTACTTTGTTTCGCCAATAAATTGAATCTTTTTTCGCGCAAAATTTTTCGTTGCGTTGATATTGTTCTGGCTTTATTTCTGCTGCTTATTTTGTATGCAATCCTGCTTTTGCTTCATATGAGTACAAGCAAAGGGGTTATTGCCGGGCAATTATTGCAAGTAGATACTTGCATTTTTTATGTTTCTGGCTTTGGTGTGTTACTAAACACGAAAAATAAGCTAAAGCAGAAATTTAAGGTTATTTTTCATGCTTATATATGCATACGGATTTTTTACTTATTTTTGTTCAAACAGTTTTTTTGAACAGTAAAGTTTTTACCGATATGTATATTTATGTATGTAAATATGTATATATATTTTCTCAAAATTTCAGCAAATATCGGTATTTTTTTTTATATATATGTAATGTCTCAATTTATTGGTTCGATACAACTAGCTTTGGCGGTAGGGGGTATATGGGTATAATTATGGCCAATTATTTTCGGATATAGAGTCCCAGCTCCTGATCCTGCTACTTCCTCCTCGTAGCGTGTTTCCCTCGTTGAGTCTCCCNATTTTTTTTATATATATGTAATATCTCAATTTATTGGTTCGATACAACTAGCTTTGGCGGTAGGGGGTATATGGGTATAATTATGGCCAATTATTTTCGGATATAGAGTCCCAGCTCCTGATCCTGCTACTTCCTCCTCGTAGCGTGTTTCCCTCGTTGAGTCTCCCTGCGATCCAGTGCTTCCTTCTATAGTGTTGTTGTTGGTGTTTAGTGTTGTTAATTTGTTGGTTTGGTTTTACGTAGGATTATTTCGCGGCCGATTTTGGGTATTTGGTTAAGGTCATTAATTGGATTTGAACTGTTTATATTTTTGTGTGCTTTTTACGCGGCGCGCCCGAATTATTTGGATATCTGTATGTGACTTTTTACACTGTGAGTAAGTATGTATGTAAACTTGCCTGCTCTGATTGTGGTAAGTCTCACTTATTACACTTAAAATGGCATAACTTGTTTTTTCAGTTTTCACTTAATCAGTTAAGTATGCACTTCGTTTTACGAATAAGTATGCATGTAAGTATAAATGTAATATGCCACTGTGCACTTAGATATTCTTGTTTATATACGTTATAATTTGTTTTGTGGACTGTAAATCAAAAATTTTAAATTTTTTTTTTTTGTCTAATAAGTGCCGTTCTCTAAGGCTACGGAGGACCATGAACACTTAAGGCCCCTGGTTTTGATATTGCCGGTAGCTTACCACTTAACAACACTGGTTCCACTAGATTCAAGAAAAAGAACACACAGTATTTTTATTTATTTTTAAATGGAATTTACAAACCACGGATGGTTTTATTGGAAAAAAGTTCGACTCGTCTAGGATGCGTCCGCACGGGCTCACAAACGAAAGATTCTGCCTATCTTCAAATTCAAAAAAAGTTGACATTTGGAGTGCATATTTGTGTGTGTGTGTGTATGTGTACAAGGGTGGTGGGTATACAGAGTGGTGTATAAGGAGAGATAAATGTCGATGTTCTGTTTAGAAATGTTGCGGAAGCGTGTGTGAATGTGGGCAACATCTGCCGGCGTCGATCGGTGGAGCAGCGCGCGAGCGGAAGTCCGGGGTAGCCTTCGCGGCTCATTTGGCCAATGAGGAAGTTGTGAATTTGTATCTGTTGAAGTAGTTTGTGTCTAAACAGTATTATCATAACTAAAAAAGAATCATTAAAGCTATCCAAATGTGTAAATTTACCNCAAATGTTGCGCAAGCGTGTGTGAATGTGGGCAACATCTGCCGGCGTCGATCGGTGGAGCAGCGCGCGAGCGGAAGTCCGGGGTAGCCTTCGCGGCTCATTTGGCCAATGAGGAAGTTGTGAATTTGTATCTGTTGAAGTAGTTTGTGTCTAAACAGTATTATCATAACTAAAAAAGAATCATTAAAGCTATCCAAATGTGTAAATTTACCAAGTTATTTTTACTGGGTCTCCCGTCAGTCACCTTAAAAAAAAAAACGGTCCGCTGTCGCAAACCACGACAACTGAGGTTTATATATATCTTCGGTACCAGCACCACTTTTCTTTGAGGCTGCTATTTTGCTAGCCTCCTTTGTATACGCTGTACGTATACTTTTTATTTTTGTTTTTAGCCCTTCAACTGAGATTTTTAAATCCATCTCATTTAATATTGCCTGGAGAGCCTCTTTCCGGGCAAGGTTATTTCATTTAATTTATTGAATCTATGATTATATAAACCTTACAGACTAGATTCACTAGATTGACTTAACTAAAAATGTATGACTAAGAATATAGAGATTCAATCATTGAGCCAAAACGAGATCTCGGGAGTGCAAAATCTGGATCAAGGCTACTAAATATTCGATTGAACTCAATGAGGGCTCTAGCAATGGGGTCAAAGTAATGGTAATTAGCTCTAATTAGCTTGACATGAAACGGATACTGAAAGCATAGTGTCCGTTGCAGAACATTGAAACTTATCAGCTCAAGTAGCTCCGGGCAATCAAGGAGACCAGCAATGCTATCATAAACCAACATCAGCGAATGAATGGATCTTCTCGATTCAAGTGACTTCATCCCTATTAGCAAACAGCGGGCTGTGAAATTAAGGGGTTAGAAAGCGAAACGAATAAAGCTCCGCTGCACTCTTTCAATTCTATGGGAATAAGTTGAATAGATCGGATTCCAGATTAAGGAAGCATATTCCAATTTTGATCGTACTAAAGAATTAAATACAATTTTTTCGGGTATACGGATCGCTAAAGTCCCTTCCATAGCGGCGAAGAAAGGCTAAGTTAGAGTAGGCTTTAGGGATAATATAATTAATGTGATTCACAAAGGTAAAACCGGAGTCAAACATCACTCCAAGATCCACAAATTCACGAACAGGAGAAAGGCTAGCATCAAAAAGAGAATATGTTGACCTAATAAGGTTTAAATTTTTAGAAACAGTCATGTGAAAACATTTATTAATATTGAGAGGTAATTGGTTTCTTGTACTCCAATTAGCCAAGTTATTAAGATCATCTTGTAAAGACAGAACATCTTTAAATAATTACCAATGTCATTAATAAAGAGAAGAAAAAGAATTGGGCCAAGAATACTACCCTGTGGAACCCCAGAAGTGGCAATAAAGGCGTAAGACTTAGTATTTTCAATTTCAACATGGGAGGTTCTGTTGGAAAGATACGAACTAACCCAGCATAAAAATGTTGAGTGGAACCCTAACCGTTCCAGCTTGTGCAGTAAGATACTGTGCGTAACAGTATCGAAGACCTTCGAGAAATCTGTGTAGATTACATCGATTTGAGATCCGCTCATGAGCGATGAGATACAAAAGTGAGAAAAAGAGGCCAGATTCGTGACTGTCGAACGATGGCAAAGAATAATTTCTCTTTGGCTATTTTTTCGAATATATAGTTTTGAGCAATTTGAAAGCTGTAGTTCTTCGCTTCTGTTTTGTTGCCAGATTTAAAAATTGGCGTAATCGATGCAACTTTCCAACGATCAATAAAGATACCTTTAGATAGGGAAAGATTGAAGATGTATTTCAACGGCACGCAAAACAATGAACTGCATTTCTTAAGTAGATATGAAAAGTGATGGCAAGATTAATCGAATAAACCGATTTTAATCGGTTACTTTCATTCGGTTAACGATTTAATTGTATCGAAATTTTCATTTCGATTAATCGAGCGATTAACCGTTCAAAATAATCGAAAAGAAACCATCAAAAATTTACTATTTTACTAACACAATAATGTATGAATCAAAATAAGTTGGTATGTTTTTTACATTCTCGTATTCTGCAAATTTTTTAAACGATATTTTTGCCAAAAACCTCAACGCAAGCTTAACCTAAGTAGTACTAAAAAATAACAACCCAGGTATGCACATATTTTCATTTTATTTTCCGAATTCGGTGTGGCGCATTTTCTTCTTTTTTATATTAAAGAAAATAAGCAATACCGTTACCAATTAGAAAAATACCAAAAATCAGTGGTAAGTGCCAAATACTTCAGTCTTGGAATTTTTCATACAAAAATTTAATGGGCTACCAAACTGCATACTGAAATCTTTTCAAGAAATCTAATTAAAAAGCTTGAATTTTTTGTTGATTTTTTTTAATATTGCACAAAGTTTGATATAGTCATATTTATACGTTTTTTTTTTGCTAACGAATAAGCTATACTTAAAAACATATCTAAAATTAAAGAACAAAAAAAAAATCTTGTCATGTGCTATAATTTTGTTTTAAGTTTTTAACTTATAAATAGTTTTTATTAATTTTCGATTTTAATCGAAATGACCGATTTATCGGTTAATTTCTTACGATTAATTGCAATTATTAATCGAACGCTTTCGATTAATCAATTAACCGCTTAATCGATTATTAAATCTTTTTTGCCATCACTAGATATGAAGAAAGTCCGTCTATATAACATTTCATTATGGTTTGTAGTAGGGATGTTGCGAATGTGAAATTTTAGACATCCGCGGATGCGAATGCGAATTGAATTCCAATCTACTTCAAGGATTTTAGAACTCAGGGAGTCAAAATCGGCATCCCGAAAATTAAAAGCCATGTTTATATTAGGATTGGACACTGGAACAAATTCGATAGACTTTAGAGAAAGAGATAGAGGGGCGTGGTGCATGTCAGATTTACAAATGGGGAAGGCACACTCAGTAATATGAAAAGTCAAATTTTAATCAACAAAAATTAGATCCAGGATATTATTAAGCTGATTGAAAAGCGAATTTATTTGAACAAGGATGATACTGAGCAGACTATCTATGAAGTTAATTTCATGGGAGTTATTAATATTGGTCGGTGTTAAGATTTAGATTACCTAGAATAGGGATGCACAGCAGAGGTGCTCGCAGTCACCGTCGCGGGCAAACTCCGCGCACGCGAGCGTGCTAGGTGAGGTGAAGTGAGCTGTACGGAGATGGCATCGTATACATATTAACCACTACACCAGGGATGAAAAAGTAGGTACAATTGTACCTTTTTCCGACGTTTGATGACTTAAAGGTACATTAGGTACAGTCACTAGATTTTAGGTACAATCATCTTTTGATCAGATGCATTATTAGTTTTTTTCCTTTACCGTGCTAATATATTTACTTGTAGGTACGGGAGAAGTTTCGCTTTCATTTTGATGAATAAACAATTCTAGAGAAAAGTGGTCAAAAGGAAGACATAAAAAAAACCATATTATGTATTATCTTAAACATTTTACATTGCATTTAGAGCAGGCACTACGAAAAATTAACACTTTACTTAGCTTCGTATTTTTTTCTATTAATTTTAACGCTTATTTTCACTTAGTGCAATTCAGTGGCATTTGCGGTCAAATGAGTGAAATGGGACTAGAAACTGGCCTTGGTTTGATTTAGATCAGAATAGGCCTTCATTGTCAAATGGGACTAAAAAATGGTCTTTGGTTTGATTTAGATCAGAATAGGCCTTCAGGCGTGTACATGCGCTGCTAAGGTAGCTATTTGTAAGTTTTTGGCCCATAATATCATCGATA
This sequence comes from Rhagoletis zephyria, assembly GCF_001687245.7. Taxonomy (NCBI): domain Eukaryota; kingdom Metazoa; phylum Arthropoda; class Insecta; order Diptera; family Tephritidae; genus Rhagoletis; species Rhagoletis zephyria. The sequence continues at coordinate 60,244 of NW_016158795.1, read as the reverse complement.
AAGGTTGGGATAAAGCCCAGTGTCTAGGATGTCTTCAAATTTCATATTTTAGATGAGAACTACAGCTATTTGACCCATACTCGCTTTTTGATTTCTGGAAATATATTTAAAATGCTTTCGAAGTTACTAACGGCACATTGATTATATTCTCTAGATTTGCTGCACCTATTAAAAGGAATCGGATAAATAATATCATCGATAAAGGTAGGGATAAAGGAAAGAAAGTTGTGTCAAAATAAGTCAAAAAATTTTGTTGTCAAAATATTACACTGTGAAAACCAGCCTTTATTCATCCATACAATCCAGTATCTAGGATGTCTTCAAATTTCAAATTTTTAGATGAGAACTACAGCTATTTGACCCATACGCGCTTTCGATTTCTGGAAATATATTTAATATGCTTTCGAAGTTACTTATGGCACATTGATTATATTCTCTAGATTTGCTGCACCTATTAAAAGGAATCGGATAAATTAGCAGACTTCCTGTTGTTTTATAAAAAGCTGGATAAAGAAGTATAGTTCGCAAAGTGTGTTTTTTGTCTTTTTCGCCAATATTTTTCAGTAGTCAAAATTAGACAAAAACAATGCTTCTCCGATTCCCATTAGACTATAGTCTATAGATATAGGCTCAGTTGAAAAACATAATCATGTTTAAAGTACATATATCTTTTGTATTCATGTTTTAAATAAAATTTATAAAAAAAAAACTACAAATGAATGATGTAACTTTTTTTAGGTACAATCTGTGTCATTTAGGTACATTTATTTTGTGATATTAGGTACAATCTGAAATTTCCATTTTCATCCCTGCACTACACACTTATTTTCAAGTAAAAATGCGTGTAGGGATGTGTACTTTTGCGACAACTGAGCCAGTGTGGCATCAGGCCACCTGAAAAAGTCAATTTTTCCAAAACAAAAGCGCCAAGTTTTTATTATCATATTTAATAATTTTTCTGATTCAGTAAAAAGTGTATATACATATCCATTTCCTCACGTTTATATTAATAAATTGATTTCAATACATTTATAACAACGCAAAACATATTTAATTTACCTATTCCTCACATTTTATTCAGTAAATGAATTCCATCTTAATGTAGAATATTAGTGTATAGTGTATACATACATACATATGTACCTATGCATTCGGTGTGCTTAAATTAAAAAAGCATCACTAAATAACGCACCAAGAATTGAATTCCAATTATTTTGGCTTTTTGGTTTCCCAAAAGCACTAAATTTAGTGCAAAATGCACTTCCTTGGCAACAGTGAGCTGAGCACATCAATGCTCAAGCAGTGATGCCAGACCAAGTATTGAGTAAATCGCTATGTATATTTTTCTTTTAAAGCAAAAGTTCTAATTGGCGAGGGGATTGATTTTTGGTTCTTACATAGAACACTGATAAGATTCACAAACTTATCTTAGGACTTAATTAAAATAATCAACATTATTTGTAGGCGAATATTTTTGTGTTCGTATGAAATAGTAGCTTATGTCGGGAGGTTGGCTTTAGTAAAACGTACCATTTCCTATATTCTTTAAACCACAAGGAATTTTTTTATGAAACTTTATACGAGTATTGACTTGCTAGCAGCGCCATTAAGATTACCGTCTTTTACGTTTATTTTCCAAGAGTTCTTCAACGACTCGGCGCCAGTGGGTCTTTCGCAATCGTATGCTGCGAATGGTTCATTATACTAAAGCCAGTCTTCGGACATAAGCTACTATCCTATACGAACACAGATACGTATACTTTCTAATAGGCTTGTAAAATGTCCAATACCCAAATCCCTCGCATGAGTTATTATCGGTAAAAAATTGGGTACGCTCAAATCTGGCATCGCTGCAGCAATTACAGCGCCAGTTCAACAGTGTTGATATTTTAAGTACAATTGTACTTTTTTCAGACAATTAATTTTAAAATGTACAAAAGTACAATTTGCCGATTTTAAGTACAATTTCAACATCAAAAATACTTTTTGTGTCAAACGCTCTAATCTCTTCTAGCACTTTGATTTTTAATCTGTTTACATTTAAGTAAATGGATATACCTATATTTCATATATGCTACAAAACGAAATTATGAATTGTAATTTTGAATGTAAACGTGATTGGGAACAGTAATATTAGTGATGTGCGTTATGGTGATTGCGATTTCTTATCACCGGCGGTTGAAATATCCCTCATCGCTATTTATTTTGAAAAAATCTTTGGAAATGCAATTTACCTAATGGCGATAATGCAGAAATAGAAGTAATTGAGAAATCGGGGGGTTGAAAGTAAAAAAATGTATGTAAATTCCATACGTTGAAATTATAAATTTCCCTTGAGGATTTCCATTTTATCGATAGTGATCTCATTTTATGGTCATTAATATGAACTGACCTATATAGTGTATTAATGTTTTATCATCATTGTCTTGATCTTTGACAAAATTACACGGTCACCCGGTATTTATTTTATTTTTTTAAATAATTTCAATTATTTTTTTTATAAAATTGTAGCTTATTATCAAACAAAAACCTTGCAAATAAATCGAAACTTGAAAGAATGAAAAAATCAACAAAGTTTCATCAAATTTTCACAGTTTTGTTCAGAATTTGTAGACATGTTTTGGGTTAACAATTTTGTAGCCCATTCATTCTAGTATCTATAATAAGGTGCAAGTTTGAAGTGTCTAGATAATACCATTGATTTTTTGAATTTTTCTGTTTGCGGTGTTGCGCACACTCTTCCATATAACGAACGTTCGCATTTTATGTTATATGGATGAATGCGCGTGTAGCGTTGTTGTTTTTTATTCCAATATTTTAAAGTAAACTTTATTTTATAGTTTTTCTTAGACAATGATAAATGATGTACACAAATTTCAGTATGGAAACAAAGTGCAACACCTTCAACGAAAAAAGTTCTCGAAAATCTACGCAAATTGAATGTACTTTCTCAATCATTTAAACATCTCGGACTCGCCCACCACTAAAAATGATTATTTAAATCTAAAGTATATATTAAATGATATTTAATGTTTGCTTTAGAGATGAAATTTCGACACATTTGTTTAAACAAAAATGTTAAGCGCATTTGCAGAATGTGGAAGCGAGATTCTTCTGCTTGCGTTTCTATGTTTATATCATTTATCAGTTTAAGCACATACGATTAAATGTAAAAAAATATTTTTAATTGCGGATCCCAAAGAAATATTTATTAGTTGCATTGAGTTACGCAAAAATAGTGCCGAAAATCGATCGATTGTGCTGAAGGCGCCGGCTGCTTCCGAAAGGGTTGAAAATGGCACAATGCACACTCATTTTCCATCACTGTCACACATACAATCTCACTATTCTGTTGACTTCGTTTTCCCTTCCGATAACTTTTTGCTTCCGCGCTTGCCCAGCACCGCTGTGCAAAGCTTTACACTCGCAGTCGCCCGCGACACATATGTGCTGATTTGGGCATCCCTAACCTAGAAGATTGAACCAGATCATTTTATTCAAGTTGACATCATCTAGAACACAAAAATGACACTCCTCATTATTCCAGTATGCCTGCACGTGGAGATCCCATTAACATGCTCATAGCATTCAAAAGGTTTAATTATATTATTTTTATTCATTTTATACGTATGTTTATAAATTTGATTGTCTTCATAAAAGACAAGAAAAGTAAAATTGACAAGAAAAGTAAACATAATTGAATAGACAATAAATCTCCTGGTGTCATGTCTACTTTGGGGCAACCGATTTTATCGCTTTGTAGAAAATTGAGACACAATTGCAGAGGCGATTTTGTTGAAAGCGATGCTGAATCGCTTAGAAAATCGCATCATGTAACTGCTGCTTAAGCTTTTAACAATAGTCGATAAAGGAAGTAAATAAAACGTACAATTAAGTTTTCCCGCAATAAAATATTTAATTAATAAATTTTAACGCCCGTATCTACTTTTACCATCGCGTAAATCGGTTATGTAATTCCAAAACCAACCTATGTATCGCTAATTTGCTAATAAAATTAAAAAAAAACACAAAAACAAATAACCCAATCGGACTGCATGACATATCGATAATACTACGGCATCTCTAATGCTTGAAACACAATACCCGGCGAACCGCGAAGTTCGCCGAATTGGGCGATGCCATCGTTCACCGTTCGCCCTGCTATTTCGCCAGCTTTAACATAATTAGAGGGGTAGCGAAAACAGGTGATACCATTTCGTCGCACTTCTAAGTGAGGTGACCATATTTTGAAAAACGAAACCATATTTAGAAATGATGAAATGATAACAAATATAAATATAAGGCAAGGGGGAATTATTATGAATTATTTTATTTTAAGCTAGATTTAACGAATCGTTCACTGTATTTTTCAACCATCAAAAATAATTCGTGTTACATGCTGTTTTCTTCTAAATCTTTGAAAGTAAAAAAAAACATACGGCCACCTTTGGCATGTAATGCCGCCATCGCCCAGCAGAGCGATATAAATAAATCTATCGCCGCCGTGCGAACTTCGCATTTCGCTTTGGCAGTGTTCAATTTCATATGCCGGTGGGTGTTCTAATTTGGACAGCGGTAATTTCGCTGTGGAGAGTTCGCCGTTCGCGGCATTGTGTTTCCACGGTAACGTGGAATCAAATTCTACAACGCCATTCGCGTACGGATATAAAACCCCGCTGGCAACGCACGTCGTACATTTCACAATTAAGAACACAAGACAAGTGCGCGGAACGTTTGAGAAAAAAAGGAATAGTTAACTTACAGTCTTAATTGCCCATTTTCACTTTAAATACAAAAGCCCTACCAGCGACCGGCACAGGGTTAGGAGCGATACGTGTAAAGGAAGGCATTCGTTCAACGGGCCTAGACTTGTTTGTGCTAGCGAAGCGCCGATATTCAAGAGGCTGCACTTGCATATATACCTTGCTAGATCAGACTTGGGTATGCAAGCACACATTTAACAAGTTTAGTAATATTTGCAATACCACGACAGGGGTGAAAACACCGAGATAGTGCCCTGAGATAAAGAGGAAAAGGCTCAACGCAGTCGGCAAAATACAAATTGTCGGCTAAAAACTTATTTTTCTGCGTCGCAGGAAGAATTAGTCGCCCGAGGGATACCGGAAGGTCGGAACCGGCGCGCACAGTGACATTCCCACCGCACATCCTATTTGGATACCTACCCGCCACCCGCGCTGCAGTTAAGTGAGTTTTCAATAGTTATACCTACTCTGTATTACACTACCTTATATTACCATATATTATGCCTTCTATTGTACTAACTAAATATATCACCTTAAACCCACACAGATAGCTGTGCAGTAACAACAACAGCAGCGACCGCAATTGCAGTACCAGCACAGCGCAGCCTCAACGAACCGCCATCCGAACACAGCCGCAAGACCACCAACCCCCAGAGAGCGGCGCCATCAACCGGGGTAAGCACCCGGGCGATACCAACACCGCAATACCACCATAGGAGCGGTTGCTACGTCAGGAGCGGAAACAACAGGACCGCATAAGGCGCCCACAACAACAACGTCATCAACCGGGGTAAGCAACCGAGCGGCAACGACATCAGCAACCAACAACAACAACAACGGCTACGACAACAACAACAACCTCAACAACAGCAGTGTCTCCACCTCCAAGGCCTGCTGCAACGGTGGGTGAGTCCAAGGGGTAAACCTGCATATTAGGGTATAGTGGAAAAAAATTATAGGAATTTAAATTTATCAAAGAATTAAAAAAGGGGAATTTTCTTTTTTTGAAATTGAAATTAAAAATGAGAGTAAAATACAGAAACATACCTTAATCATGCAAAAACAAATTATTGATTAAGTTAAGTACAGGCAAAATAAAAATTTAACAATTTACATATAAAATTAAATATTGTAAGCAGTTAACCTAAACTTCCACCCGCATACATGATAGCTCATTTATACAGACATACCTACAAATCCGTATGCACAGGTATAGAAGTATAAACATACCTAAAACTCCAAAACGACACGCTTTTACACAAATCACCCTAGTATTTATTTTTAAAAGTAATTTATAAAAAAATAGAATAAAATACAAAAGAAATAACAGAACAATTTAAGACGTGGAAAAAAAATACGAGTTAAAAGTAAAACTAACTTCGAACCAAGTATAAAAAGGAAAGATACGAAAGCAGTGCGCTTAAGGGTGGCAAATGTCTCGTGTTGGGGTGGGCAGCAAAGATTATTGTCCCTTGTAAGCTAAAATACTTAACACTCACACACAAACATCCATCCATAAACACAATTTAAGCATATGTGTAAAAGATTACTTTAAAGTCCAAAATACAATAACGCAGTGGCAGTGGCAGCGGTAATTTTTCAAAATCAGCTGTTTTTTAGAAAGTGTGGTTTTCAATAAAGCGACTCACAATACAGCAGTGGCAGCTAGCAGTACTGCTCAGTTTAGCCCAAATTCCAAATTCACTGCCACTGACTTCATCGCAGCAAACTTCGCATGTTGAATTTGACATAAATGAAACGCAGCCAACTTCTGCTGATGTCACTGAAGCTTAAAACCAACAACAAAAATGTTAACAAACAAAAGGGAATGTCAAAAAAAGCATTCACTGACAACGCTGTATTGTGTTTGCTGCGGCAGTGACTGCCAATATCAGCAGTAACAGCTGATTTTAAAAACTGTCCTGGCACTGGCACTGTGCTATTGCATTTTGGGCTTAATTCTTACTGTTATAATGAGAGTAATTGCGTAATAATTATAAACTGAAATAATAATAATAATGACAATAATACAAATAACAAAAGGAAAAAAATAACATAAGTGAATACAAATTTTAAATAGACTAAAACGAAATATATATAACAAATATAAAAAAGCTAAAATAAAACTTAAGTAAAGAAAAATTTTAATTAAATAAAATACCATTAAATGAATGAAATTAAATTGAATTAGACCTAAGCCAAAACGACCCGGGTTAAAATATTTAATTAACTAAAACTTAAAAGACATCTAAATTATAATAAAAGAAAAAGGCGACATATAACAAAGAACTAATGTAAAGAACTAATAATACAATTAATAATAAACCTAAAAGGAAAGAATTAAAAACATAAAACGAAATTGAACAAATAATTCCGGAAATATAAGAGAAATGTAAATTAAACTTAACTAGGCTAACTTAGTTTACCTACTTGGCTTAGTTTACTTACTCACACTTACCTTGTTTACCTGACTTACCTTAGATATACCTGCCGGGCTTACCCTACTTAAGTTATTACCTGAATTTAATTACCTGGTCTTACTTGATATACTTTTTGTGAAAATACCAGATATACTTAGCTAGGCTTAGCTTAGCTTACTTACTTATATTCAACCGTAGGGTGAACACTTACCTTAAATATATATGCCGAATTACTTACCTTAATTGTACTTACATTACATACTTTAGGCTTAAGAGACTTAGCGTAACGATGATTAGTTTTAAGAATTAGGTTAAGAAACGAATTTGAAATAAATTTTGTAGGAAGGCACAGTAGACTTCTATTATGGGGCTATCAATACTAATGTGCGCTGATAGCCACGGATGAGGGTGGACCAGCAGCGGGTGTCACAACAACATCGGTGGCGCCCTTACATTCGGCCTTAGGTATTCTTTTGATTTTAGTAGTTTGGATTGTTTTTTGGTTTCTTTTGTTTTTCAGTTTTATTAAACGTTCTTTTCAGCTTTTTTGCCTTTGTTTATGAATTTTTTAATATTTTTTTATGGTCCGTCCGATACTTCCGGTCTTGCCGGAAGCGAAGATGTTTGACAGGCATGACTTTTCTCTGCCATGGCGCAGGGAACAGTAGTGAATGCAAGAACCCAGCCCAGCCGACAAGGCTAGCCATAGTGCACCCTATTGTGTCATGCCGCCTGCATTCACTACTGCTCCCAATGTATGCGTACCATAACAAGTGTTAAGGCCAAAATACTATATCGCAGTGGCAGTGGCAGTGACAGTTTTAAAACTCAACTGTTACTGCCAATATTGGCAGCCACTGCCGCAGCAAATACAATACGCCGTTGTCAGTGACAGTTTTTTTTTTACATTCCCTTTTGTTTGTTTACATTTTTTGTTGTGGTCTTTTAGGCTTCAGTGACATGAACAAAAGTTGGCTGCACTTTATGTATGTCGAATTCAGCACGCGAAGTTTGCTACGATGAAGGCAGTGGCAGTGAATTTAGAATTTGGACTAAACTGAGCAGTACTGCCAGCTGCAACTGCTGTATTGTGAGTCGCTTCATTGGACACCACACTTTCTAAAAGACAGCTGATTTCGAAAAACTGCCACTGCCACTGCCACTGCGTTATTTTATTTTGGGCTTTAACCCAAAGATTTTGTGTATTTTTAAAAAAGGGAAAGTTAGCAAGTGGTAAGAACCCGAAAAATCCATAGGAGAATAATTAGGAGCAATTACCGACTTTCCCCGCAAGTCGTAAAAATATCAAACAGTTCAATGCCCATGAACTAGCTGACCCCCATTTCAGCCAACCAGCACCAATAGATATGGTTATCGGAAGCGACATACTTCCACAAATTCTCCAACCCGGAGCCGGAAAAATATATGATAATGTACAAGCACAAACAACTATGGTGGTATTCATCTAAAGCGATAACTTTATCAAGCAGATAATCTTATAAGTTACGCACTCTGTTACATGAACGATCCACACTCTCTTTTTGTTTACACATGCGACAATAGTCGTGTTTTCTTTTGTTATAGGGCACAGTATCACTAACTTTATACAACTAGCACGAGGATATAGAAATTATAGAAATTAACTCACTAAATGTGAAAAATTTTATTTACGAGATATCTATTTAAATAAATATACATATAACATAAAGCCTATTTATTTGAAGCTAGTTAAAAGAAACAATGGCAGAATGTCTGTTTGTGTATGAATTAATTTTACACGGCTACCAAACTTTGCTGTCAAATTATCAGTGAAGCAAAACAATCAGAACGGATAATAATTGAACCAGATATCTATTAGGAACCCATCGTTGTTATTGAATTTGCGTGCAAAATTTTGGCGGCGGCGGCAGTGTTCAATCGCCCGATTTTGATGAATGAGCACCCTAATGCCCTCACGGCTTTTTACCATGAACGAAAGACACAAGATCACGCGGGAAGGAAAAAACGAAAAAAGTTATTTTCTAGCTGCCGAAATCTCGATGCCATCTTTGTTGTAAGAGAACGGAGAAAACCGCGAAATTGTTGAACGCATGAAAAATCATTTTTATTATGCAAATTCTTCTATAAATCATGCCGTTGTGTTAAATTATTCTTTATCTTATGTGTATACACGTTGTCACAAGTGAAAATGAAGAAAATTGCAGTAAAAAGCCACCACCAAATTGTAAACAACGAAGAAATGTAAACAAACTCAACTTTTCAACTTTTTTCCTAAATGCGATTCTAACGGGCTAGTCTCCAGCCCGCGTGATCTTGTCTTTTTGGTTCATGATTTTTTACTTTCGCTACTGTACACAGCAAGTAGATAGACAAAACATTCCAAAGTCAACCGCACAACCGAGCGCACACGGGAAAACATCCGCCGCAGAGTATCGAACCGTACATATATTTTATTTACATACATACTTATATGTATGCTTCAACAATATTTTTTAATAAATAAACTTTTTTTTTGGGTAGTCGCATGTGCGTTGACTACAGGAATGTGAACAAATTGATTGCTAGAGGCAATTATCCGCTTCCACTTATCGATTGCCTAGAATATTTAGGGGGTCATAAAATTTGTTCAGTTATAGATCTTGAGTCATTCCTAATGGCCAGTCTGAATTTTTAAGAATGCCCTTTGGGTTAAAAAACGGGGCGGTCATATTTCAAAGATTCATAACAACAGTTTTAAGCAAATTATCGTTTACATGGATGATATAATTATGCGAACAAAACATCAGATGAACATTACGAATTAGTAGTTCAACGGGTTTTACGACATTCAACTGAACATGGCCTCCGAATAAAACTAAACAAAGGTAAATTTGCATATGATGAGGTAGAATATCTAGGGTTTTAAAGTAACAGATCGTGGAATATGACCTTCCGAAAGCCACATTAGTGCCATTACGAATTTTCCCATGACAAGAAACCAAAGCGAGTTGCAATCATTCGTTGGGTTGTATTTACACTTCCGAAAATTCATCCAATCTTTTTCACTTATAGTACTGTACGAACTTTTGAAAAAAGACACTAAGTTTATATTCACCGAAAAATGCGCCACCTCTTTTGAGGACCTTAAGAAGAAACTAGTATCACACAAGAGACACTGAGCTGCATTGTTCCTCGAGGTCTTATAGTTTCGGTGCAATATTACTTCAAAAACAGGCTGATAACAATTTCCATCCAGTGGCGTACTTCTCCAAAAGAACTTCAGATACCGAAAGTAGATATCACAGTTTTGAACTTGAAGCATCAGCAATTATTTATGCATTACGGCGGTTTAGAGTCTACCTAGAAGGTTTAGAATTCAAAATAGTAACTGACTGCAATTCTTTAACGCAAACTCTTAGTAAAAAGTCAGTGAACAGCAGGATAGCAAGGTTTGCGATAGAACTTGAAAGCTATAATTACACAATATCCCACCAGGCAGGTAAAAACATGACGCATGAAGATGCATTAAGTAGAGTTGAAGACGATGGCCACGAGATGATAGGCGTAATCGATAGCGAGGATCTGCACTTCCAGCTCCAAATTATGCAGAATAGTAACAAAGACATACTTGAACTAAATAAAAGATTAGAGAATGAAGAAATGGCAAAATATGTGATGCAAAGTGGCGTAGTATTCAGAAAACAAAGAACCCGATTGTTGCTCGAAAGGGAACTAATAAGGGCGACATCCGAACAATTAGGTCACCAAGGAGTCGATAAATGTTATCAAAAACTCATAACGAACTATTGGTTTCCGGATATTAAAAACAATAAAAGAATTTTAGGAGGAACTTCTAAGGCTAAATATGTTCAAACAGGCACGTAATTGGCAATTAAAAATCTTTTCACCAATTTAGGCCTTAATTGTTACCCAATTTATCATACAAAAATTCAAATTATTAATTGCCAATTAATAATTAATTGGCAATTAATTTGTGTCAGATTCTCTATGCAAGCCTGCTAGGTATGTTTTATTTTGACTTGTAGGTATGTTTATCCAAAGAACGTAAATGTATAAGAAGCGACAACTCGTTAAAGTCGGCGAGTGAGGTCTGAAAGGTTGAGATGAGGAGTTCGCGTCCGTTTTAACATCCATTTTCGTAAATGAATTCGCCGCACATATGGTTTCGCGGCGATAAAGAACGTTAAGAAAAAGTGACCGATGATAGAAATAATCAAATGAAATGAAAAAAAACATGGCCGCAGCTCTTTTCGTTTACATATTTGCTGACGGCATTTAACAATTTGCATGCGCATGTGCGTAGATTTACTTTATTTTATAATTTTAAACAAATATAAGTAAATGAAATACATGCGCTATGCAAGACCTTTATAAGCTTCCTCTTTAGTATGGAAGTTGTAAAGTTGTAATTTATGGATGAAATTACCCTTTTTATATCAACCAAATGTACATTTATAATCAATAAATTTATTTAATATTCTCATGCGATTTCCCTCCAAACATATCACATTCATGCAAATACGCGTACGTACATACATATGTATGTAAAATGCGCATATGCGACTAAAACACAACAATAACAATTTCATTCATAAACGCATGCGCATGTTCTTCAAGGTCAAACTCATTCATTCATAAATTCAATTGCCACACATCTCCCCGCAAGCGCATCGCCTACCAGCGCAACTTCTTCGCGAGGGCCACAAAAATTCTAAAATGTAAAATTGAAGAAACCACAGCCAGCCAAATGAAAAGTGGCAAGTCCGCAGTAATATCTGCAAAAATAACCTATCTCGTGTTAAGACATTTTTTCTCTAAACTTCTAAATCGCAGCACTTCTTCAAACTTGTATATTATAAATTAGTTGCTTAAGAGTTTATTTTAATAAAAAACAGAATAAACATAAATTTTTTGCACAAATGGCCCATGATATTTTGATGTAAACTCAAAACTTCTAAAATCACATACATAAGTGGTTTTACAACAAATGTAAATTGGCAACATGGTTGCCTTCACCAGCTTCGGTCATCAATTTTAAGATTTTTGTAAGCCGATCGCTTACGATTTGTTTACAGTCGACTCTAGATACCACGAGCAACATGTATACGAATTCAAAAAATTTAATTATTTTGCATTATTGATAATTGCGAAGCTATGAAGCATGTATAAGTGAGTGTATACATACAGACCTTTTCTGCGTTGGTAACACAAATATTGTTTACTATCATCAAAAGCGACAAACACAAAAAATCGTACATTAACAAGCCTATTCTGCGTTGGTAATTTTTTTTACCCAAAAATAAAGTTCCTCTCTTTTTTTAAACCCTTTTCGCATTCTGCGAACTCTCGTAACCGGTAAAATTTGTTTGCATCTCATAAGCAGGTAACAAAATATTACCCCATGAAATATGCAACAACAGAATTTCTAAAAAACTGCATAGCTGAAATGCGGAATAAATTAAAATATTACCCAGATAGTTAGAATTGTGGTAACAATGTTTGGTAACAGAATTTGCTGGTTAGAAAATTTTCGGTAACAAGCAAAATGTACTTCAAGATGTTCATGTTAGGAGCAGCCTACTGTAGGCGTATATATGTATGCGCGTAAATATGTCAGGACGCGGCATTTTGCAGGAATTTAAGAACTTGTCAATATAAATGGCGGAGGGCGTGGGAAAGACGGAGACAACTTATGTTTCATATTTATAAGTTTTTTCAGGCGGAGGATGTGAGAAAGACGGAGACAACTTATGTTTCTCATTTACGCGTTTGTATTTTTGCATGAATCTACGCGAAAAATTGAATTATTTATTCTAACCCGATGATAACAAAACCTACGTATGAAAATGCATAGATTTCATTTAAACTAATTCAAGTTGTATATAATAAGCATTAGTTTTGTTAATAGTGCCGCCAAAACGCACACTTTATCCATCAAATGTCCGAAACATAACTTTTTCCACTTTAGAAAAATTTCCAGTCGAAAACAAAACATAAGTACAACCATATATAAATGCATAGATTTCTTAGCAAACTAATGCATTTTTATATAAACGTACACTAATTTTGTTTAAAATAATTATCACTTTTGTCCATATACACCAACAATCGGCACTTGTCAGAAAACACTGCACTCACAAACACTTTTTGTTATTAATATAGACACTTTCACATACAAGCACCTCCGTATTTTACACATGCACTGAATATTCTATATTTCACACCATAATTTATATATTTTCTAAATTAAATTACATTTTTTCAACCACTTGTGGAAATAACCACAGAAATTCACACACATTTGCCGCTTTTCTTCTGTTTTGCTGGCATTTTCCGCATTCGAGGCGAAAATCAAAAATCTGCCGCGAATAGAGTCAAAAGGGAGACGAACTCCTCATCTCAACCTTTCAGATACGGTCAAAATCGTCCCGGCACATTTTCAAAGTAACGAGTTGTCGCTTCTTATACATTTACGTTCTTTGGTTTATCGAACAAAGAGCAATCAGCTGTTTGTTTCTGGTCCTCTTTTACAGGTTATATTCCATGATTGAGGGAAAATTGAATTATAAAATTGTACCTAATTTACGGAAAACTTTACCTAAAAGCAGACATTGTAGGTCATAAGCTATCTGCTTGCAAAATTTCATGCAAATCCGTTCAGACTTTTCCGCGTATTTATTTAATTAAACTTTTTTAGGGTGGTAACTCTTAAAAAAAGTAGCCTATTTTTCAACCTAGGTCATGAGCTATCTGTGTGAAAACTTCCATGAAAATCAGTTCACTCATTTCCGCGTATTAATTAAATTAAACATTTCTAACAGGTGGCAACTCTTAAAAAAAGTAGCCTACTTTCTAACCTAGGTCATAGGCTCTCTCCTTGCAAAATTTCATGCAAATCCATTCAGTCGTTTCCGCGTNCTCTCCTTGCAAAATTTTATGCAAATCCATTCAGTCGTTTCCGCGTTTTAATTTTATGAAACTTTTTTAACAGGTGGCAACTCTTAAGAAAAGTAGCCTATTTTCCACTGTAGGTCATAAGCTATCTGTGTGCAAATTTTCATACAAATCCATTCAGTCGTTCCCTCATATTAAATAAATTAAACTTTTTTAACAGGTGGCAACTCTTAAAAAATAGCCTATTAACCAATCTGGCCCATAAGCTATCTGTGTACAAAATCTCATGCAAATCCGTTTAGTCGTTTCCGCGTGAGGATTCTACTGCCTACGCGGAAAGAAGTTCTGCTCAAAAATACTTCTGACCATTTTCTTCGCGACATAGAAAGTGAATTCTACTTTGTGAGGGTTATAATCCCTAAGCGCGGCCACAGGCCGCCTACGCAGAAAGAGTTCTGCTCAATAATACACTTGCTTCTTTTCTTCGCGACACAGAAAGAGAATTTTACTTTGTGATGGTTATAATCCCTAAGCGCGGCCGCAGGCCGCCTGCAGAGAAAGAAGTTCTGCTCAAAATACTTCTCCTCATTTTCTTCGCAACACAGAAAGACAATTCTGCTTTGTGAGGGTTATAATCCCTAAGAAAGAAGTTCTGCTCAAGGATACTTCTGCTTCTTTTCTTCGCAACACAGAAAGAGAATTCTACTTTGTGAGGGTTATGATTCCTAAGCGCGGCCACAGGCCGCCTACAAAGAAAGAAGTTCTGCTCAAAAATACCTCTGCTCATTTTCTTCGCAACACAGAAAGATAATTATACTTCGTGAGGGTTTGAACTCCTAAGCGCGGTCACAGGCCGCCTACGTAAAAAGTAGTTCTGCTCAAAAATACTTCTGCTTCTTTTCTTCGCAACACAGAAAGAGAATTCTACTTTGTGGGGGTTATGATTCCTAAGCGCGGCCGTAGGCCGCCTACGCAGAGAGAAGTTCTGCTTATAAATACTTCTGCTACTTTTTTTCGCAACACAGAAAGAGAATTCTACTTTGTGAGAGTTATAATCACTAAGCGCGGCCTCAGGCCGCCTACGCAGAAAGAAGTTCTGCTTAAAAATACTTCTGCTACTTTTCTTCGCGACTCAGAAAGAGAGTTCACTCATCTAGATATTCTGTAAGCTTATCTACAGTTTCGCCCAAGGTGTATTCAATAGGTGATAGCAGTACCCTTTTATTTTTCTTCGCCTCACGGCTCAAATGGCTGCTGTTGATTGGCTGGAGCAGTTGATTGTTTATTGTTTTCTGTTCTCTTTGACATCCTTTGAAAGAACTTTTAGACAGTCCTCACCGCAAAAGCAAAAACAAAATAAATGTACATTTTTTTATTGTCGTACCGATACCACCTTATTGAATACGCCTTGGTTTCGCCTCTTTGGTTTACGCCATAAAGGGCTTGGCTTGGTGTTGTTCCTATTGACCTGTTCACGGAGTTATTCTGCCTTATCCTGAGTTTCGCCTGAAATAAAAATTCACCCGAAAATTTGTCATCCGCCCATAGTAAAACCATGGAAACCAAGAGTGAAAAGTGAACCGGTTCGGGGAATATGAAACTCATGATAAGGCTGATTAAATGCAAACTGAATTTTCCCCAATTCTTTTACCCAGTCACCGTAGCGCACCTGATCACTTAGTTTTGAAAGCATACCCACTAGATTTATGTTTACTCTTTCTGCTTGTCCGTTTGCTTGAGGTGAATGGACTGCAACTTTTACATTAGTTATATTTCTATAGTGATTATAGATCCATTTACTAAATACGTTAAACTATACCCAGTGCTAACAACGAGTACAAAAGAAGTAACAGTAGCCTTAAACAAATACTTTGAATATTACAGCCGCCCCACAGAGCACCACGGATAGAGGTAGCTGCTTTACGTCGAAGGAATTTAAACAGTACTTGTGTGATAGAAATATAACTAATGTAAAAGTTGCAGTCCATTCACCTCAAGCAAACGGACAAGCAGAAAGAGTAAACATAAATCTAGTGGGTATGCTTTCAAAACTAAGTGATCAGGTGCGCTACGGTGACTGGGTAAAAGAATTGGGGAAAATTCAGTTTGCATTTAATCAGCCTTATCATGAGTTTCATATTCCCCGAAACGGTTCACTTTTCACTCTTGGTTTCCATGGTTTTACTATGGGCGGATGACAAATTTTCGGGTGAATTTTTATTTCAGGCGAAACTCAGGATAAGGCAGAATAACTCCGTGAACAGGTCAATAGGAACAACACCAAGCCAAGCCCTTTATGGCGTAAACCAAAGGGGCGAAACCAAGGCGTATTCAATAAGGTGGTATCGGTACGACAATAAAAAAATGTACATTTATTTTGTTTTTGCTTTTGCGGTGAGGACTGTCTAAAAGTTCTTTCAAAGGATGTCAAAGAGAACAGAAAACAATAAACAATCAACTGCTCCAGCCAATCAACAGCAGCCATTTGAGCCGTGAGGCGAAGAAAAATAAAAGGGTACTGCTATCACCTATTGAATACACGTTGGGCGAAACTGTAGATAAGCTTACAGAATATCTAGAATTCAGAGTCGCGAAGAAAAGTAGCAGAAGTATTTTTAAGCAGAACCTCTTTCTGCGTAGGCGGCCTGAGGCCGCGCTTAGTGATGATAACTCTCACAAAGTAGAATTCTCTTTCTGTGTTGCGAAAAAAAGGAGCAGAAGTATTTATAAGCAGAACTTCTCTCTGCGTAGGCGGCCTACGGCCGCGCTTAGGAATCATAACCCCCACAAAGTAGAATTCTCTTTCTGTGTTGCGAAGAAAAGAAGCAGAAGTATTTTTGAGCAGAACTACTTTTTACGTAGGCGGCCTGTGACCGCGCTTAGGAGTTCAAACCCTCACGAAGTATAATTATCTTTCTGTGTTGCGAAGAAAATGAGCAGAGGTATTTTTGAGCAGAACTTCTTTCTTTGTAGGCGGCCTGTGGCCGCGCTTAGGAATCATAACCCTCACAAAGTAGAATTCTCTTTCTGTGTTGCGAAGAAAAGAAGCAGAAGTATCCTTGAGCAGAACTTCTTTCTTAGGGATTATAACCCTCACAAAGCAGAATTGTCTTTCTGTGTTGCGAAGAAAATGAGGAGAAGTATTTTGAGCAGAACTTCTTTCTCTGCAGGCGGCCTGCGGCCGCGCTTAGGGATTATAACCATCACAAAGTAAAATTCTCTTTCTGTGTCGCGAAGAAAAGAAGCAAGTGTATTATTGAGCAGAACTCTTTCTGCGTAGGCGGCCTGTGGCCGCGCTTAGGGATT
>NW_016158795.1:31290-42445 GCF_001687245.7 Rhagoletis zephyria | reverse complement strand
ATATTTTTTCTTTTTTTGGTCATGAACCGAAATACTGCTTAAAAACGAGTCCGAGCTCATCAACAGCCGGTTATATATGTCACGGTTACATACTTCACGAGAAAACTTCCGGGAATAATTTTCTCGGTAGTGTTTGTTGTGGGCCTCTTGAGCCTCGCCGATAATTGTCCTATTGTTAATAAGGAATTAGTATCTTGTGCATTGTGGGTGTCATAGGATGCCATGCCGTCGTCGATTCGCCACTTCTCGCTCGCTATGTTGGAGTTCCGGTCGCTTAAAGAAAAATTTTGCATGTGAAAGCAACAACAAAGTTAGCTAGCACGGATAGACGATAGCAAGTTTGGTTGTACCTCATTGAGTTCGTTCCTTTCGCCACTTGCTAACTGAAGGCGAATCGATGACGGCTAATAATCAATTGTAGCGCATTTCCTCTTACTATGCATATGTAATGTATGCAACCATTTGGCAAGCAACAGAGGGTGCTTCTAATGAAAATAAAAATTTTATGCTGAAATACGCATGCTAAGCCCTTCGAAATTTTGTGCTGGGATATGCGTTACAGCTTCGCAAATTTTACCCCTACCGAAACAAAAGATGTATACACATCAAAAAGTTTAATTTATTTAATATGAGGGAACGACTGAATGGATTTGCATGAAAATTTGCACACAGATAGCTTATGACCTACAGTGGAAAATAGGCTACTTTTCTTAAGAGTTGCCACCTGTTAAAAAAGTTTCATAATATTAATACGCGGAAATGACTGAATGGATTTGCATGAAATATTGCAAGGAGATAGCCTATGACCTAGGTTAGAAAGTAGGCTACTTTTTTTAAGAGTTTCCACCTGTTAGAAATGTTTAATTTAATAAATAAATACGCGGAAAAGTCTGAACGGATTTGCATGAAATTTTGCAAGCAGATAGCTTATGACCTACAGTGGAAAATCGGCTAATTTTTTGGAAGAGTTGACATTTCATAACATTTCGCACAGAGATAGCTTATGACCTATGTTGGAAAATAGGCTACTATTTTAAGGGTTATCATGTATTAGGAAAGTTTAATTAAATTAATACGCGTAAATGACTGAACTGATTTGCATGAAAGTTTGCACACAGATAGCTTATGACCTAGACTAGAGAATAAGCTACTTTTTAAGAATTGCCACCTGGTTGAAAATTAAATTTTGCTCAAAGATGGTATATGACCTAGAATGAAAAACAGGCTACTTCCTTAGCCGGTTTTCCGATCAGAGCGAAATTTAGTACACTTACTACGGATTTCGGAAGGATGGTCTTAGATTGAAAGTAAGTCCGATAACTCAAGGCCCCTCCCATACAAATTGGAGTTTTCATATAACATACATATCTCTGGAAGTATTTGTGGGAGAGAACTGAAACTTGGTATAGTGATATCTATGTGAAATCAATGATGGCATTAATCGATTGATGTTTTAATCAGTTAGTTAATACGATTAAATTCAATCTGATTACATTTAATCATGATTAATTTTAATCTGACTAAATAGTTAATCGTGACCGCGATTAAAAAATTAATTTTTAATCATTAACTCTTAATTTGATCAAGTAGGTGTGGTGATTACTTAAGTTATGCTGGAATTTCCCTGTGCATAGAAAGCAAGTTAATCCGGAATGGCTAAGTCGGGTTTCCTCATCCATCTAAGCAATTTGATGTGCATTTTCATTAAGATATATACCAACAAACGTTTTACAAACTAGGATTGTAAACGTTCCCAGTTTATGTATTACTAATAACAATAATTATAATTTTTTTATATTATGTGCTTTTTATAAGCGTAAAACACAAAATAATTACTATAACTGGTGTTTGGTTTTTTTGCTATGTGTCCGACCGTTAAGACGTTTGACAAAGAACTTGTGCCGGACTTGCCTTGCGGTTGGGTGTACTGGACCAAACAGCGAATTTTCTTGTGTTTGTTTTGTACCAAATTTTTTTTTTTCGTAGACTTAGATATAAAATTATACCCAACTGAACTTTTGCCTTACACGTGTATGACCACGTATATATATAATTAACCCACTTGATATGCCTATTTACTAAAAATATGTATATATTTTTTTTTATATTATATTCATATTCAGTACGCGTCTGAATAAGTATTTTGGATCTCGGTGATTTTTTTCTCTTTTGCGTATATTTATATTAAGAAGTATATTTATATTCAGTACGCGACTGAATCATACTTTTGATATTTCTTTAATTTTTTTTTTGTCGCGATCGGGTTCGGTAACCGCGGAACTCGGCTAAATCTCAGGATTTTTTATTTTATTTTAACTTTTTTTTCTCGTACGTTCTTGTGGCTTAGGCTATTAACAGCAAGCCTTACTTAACTTAGAGTTTTGTCTCGAATTTTCAATTTTGGGTTGAGCTTTGACTCGGCTTATGGAACAGCAGCTTATGCAAACGCGCAGTGCGTCAGTTAGAGATAGCGGCGTTAGTCAAGGGGGGCCGGAAGGAATACCAGCTATGCCAGCAAATAACCCTCCGGTGATGCATTCACCTGTTGCTGACCATACGGGAGGAGTTCCGCCTCCAATTTCAATGGCCAATCCCGCTCCGGGACTTAAGGTTGATAGCCTACAAAACTCCAGCTTACTTGACACCTCACCACCTGGGACTTTGGTCCAGAATGTTTCCGCCATGACTATGCTTTCGGGAAGACAGGAAAATAATAGGTCTTTGCCAGGGAATACCAGTTTTGATGAAGGTATTGTAGAAGATAGAAGTAGACGTTCTAATGGTGGAGTGCCTGCAGGAGATTCGTGGGTAGGAGTGCTTCACTAGCTCTTACGTACCTCGCAAGAAGAAATGAGAGCTGAAATGAAAACAATGCGGGAAAACATGAACGCATTAAGTGCAGTGGTAACTGCATCTCAAACTGCACCCAGTGGCCCTAGGGACTTTGCTTCTATCGGACGCAATCCGACACAAGCCACTTTGAATAATCGACCAAATTTTACCACCAATATTGTCATTAAGCCACAGGATTGGAAGGTATCCTATGACGGCACCGGTAGTGTTTCAGATTTTCTCTTTAAACTAAATACGTTGTGTGAGAGCACGCTATGTACAGACGAGCAGTTTATGGCAAGCTTCCACCTATTTTTGTCAGGGCGACCTGAGGATTGGTACTGGTTGTTCACCAAGCAAAATCCTGATGCGACTTATCCCTTCTTATGCTACTCTATCAGGCGGGAATTTGGAACCTTAAAAAGTGATAATGAGATAATTATGGAGATCTCAATGCGTCGCCAGAAGGCTAATGAATCGTATGATACGTTTCATATAGATTTATTAGCATTGAACGCGAGACTAAGGAGCCGATGTCGGAAAACCTGCTTATGGACATACTGAAGAGGAAAGTTGACAGCAGCCTGAAATTGAAGCTCTTCAATGCTGGTCCGCAAACTTTACATGACCTACGTGACGTTGCTAGGAACGGCGAACAGATCTTGAAGGAGACCAGGAGCCTGGTACTGAACTATTCAGGGCGGCACGTCAACGAAACCTTGGCTATCACACCGGGCGAATGGACAGGAGAAATGGATGGAGAGGTTGATCCGCAAGTGGAAGCGCTAAATTTCCAGAGGACTAGGAAACCGGACTATTCAGGAATACAGTGCTGGAACGGTGACAAGATGGGACACTGATACATCTATTGCGAGGAAGCTATTCGGAACTTGTTCTGCTTCAAGTGTGGACAGAAGGGGGTGGGCACTCCAAGATGCCTCAGAGATCATCGGAGACAGAGAAACCGCAACCCGAGCGAGAAGGCAATCGGGGATTCTCGTTCGGCACCCTAGCCCCCGAATCAGGGAGTACAGGAGCAGCAGCCTCCTGTACTAAACCAAAAAGTAAGCCAATTCCAGCCAGAACCGTTCGTTTGCATGGAGATGTCAGTAGTTTGGAGAGTAATACCAGTCCCTCGAAAGTTTCACCCCGGGTCATCATAACCTTCCCAGATTGTTCCGATAGTTCTGATTCCGAGTGTATGTTTGCTTCTACAGATAATCCTCTACAGGTTCGAATTATTAGGCCTTCACGTAGGGATGTCGCATGCCAGACTCAATTCCCAGTTAGTTTAGAGCAAAGAGAAAAGGATTATGAACGGATAAGGGCGAATATTTTCGAAGAAGAACCCAAACTTGTGGTTTCGGAAAATATACTACAGTGTAGGAAAAAATATTCTAGCCGAGTAAATATGCGTAAACTTCTGCAAAGTACTAAAATTCTGATAACACCAGATGAGAGACCGCTAGCAAAGATTAAAATATACGATAGTTTCCTAGTGGGTTTGTTGGATTCCGGAGCAAACGTTTCCATTCTTGGAAACGGATCCGAAGATTTCCTAAAGAGAAACAATTTAAAATATCATTCTTTGCACGCGCTTGTTTACACGGCTGATGGAAATCAGCTGAAAAACTCGGCTCGATATCTTTACCGGTCACTTTTAAAAATATTACGAGGACTATTCGATTTTATCTTGTACCGCCATTAATCCAAGAAGCATACCTGGGAGTTGATTTCTCGAAGTCATTTGCGTTAGCTCCCGATGTATTTCCAACCGTTTCTTGCTTAGATTTTATAAAAGTGAAGATGAGCCAAACTTCCATCAGCTCACACCAGATCAGAAGATTGCATTGCAAGAAGTTGTTCAGGAGTTTCCCTCGTTCGAAAAGCTAGGACTAGGGTCAAACCAGTATAGACACGGGTGATGCGGTGCCAATTAAAAGTAAGCACTTTCCTCTTTCACCACCCAGGCTATAGCGAAATTGAAAGGCTACTCAAGATGGGAGTGATTGAGGAATCAAGTTCACCATGGTGTAGTCCAGTGGTACTAGTCCGGAAACCAGGCAAAGGCAGACTGTGCATGGATTCCAGGAAGGTGAACGCGGTCACCAAGAANTGGAGAGTAATACCAGTCCCTCGAAAGTTTCACCCCGGGTCATCATAACCTTCCCAGATAGTTCCGATAGTTCTGATTCCGAGTGTATGTTTGCTTCTACAGATAATCCTCTACAGGTTCGAATTATTAGGCCTTCACGTAGGGATGTCGCATGCCAGACTCAATTCCCAGTTAGTTTAGAGCAAAGAGAAAAGGATTATGAACGGATAAGGGCGAATATTTTCGAAGAAGAACCCAAACTTGTGGTTTCGGAAAATATACTACAGTGTAGGAAAAAATATTCTAGCCGAGTAAATATGCGTAAACTTCTGCAAAGTACTAAAATTCTGATAACACCAGATGAGAGACCGCTAGCAAAGATTAAAATATACGATAGTTTCCTAGTGGGTTTGTTGGATTCCGGAGCAAACGTTTCCATTCTTGGAAACGGATCCGAAGATTTCCTAAAGAGAAACAATTTAAAATATCATTCTTTGCACGCGCTTGTTTACACGGCTGATGGAAATCAGCTGAAAAACTCGGCTCGATATCTTTACCGGTCACTTTTAAAAATATTACGAGGACTATTCGATTTTATCTTGTACCGCCATTAATCCAAGAAGCATACCTGGGAGTTGATTTCTCGAAGTCATTTGCGTTAGCTCCCGATGTATTTCCAACCGTTTCTTGCTTAGATTTTATAAAAGTGAAGATGAGCCAAACTTCCATCAGCTCACACCAGATCAGAAGATTGCATTGCAAGAAGTTGTTCAGGAGTTTCCCTCGTTCGAAAAGCTAGGACTAGGGTCAAACCAGTATAGACACGGGTGATGCGGTGCCAATTAAAAGTAAGCACTTTCCTCTTTCACCACCCAGGCTATAGCGAAATTGAAAGGCTACTCAAGATGGGAGTGATTGAGGAATCAAGTTCACCATGGTGTAGTCCAGTGGTACTAGTCCGGAAACCAGGCAAAGGCAGACTGTGCATGGATTCCAGGAAGGTGAACGCGGTCACCAAGAAGGAGTCGTATCCGTTGCCCCATATTAATGGGTTGTTGAGCAGGTTAAAGGATACATACTTTATAAGTGGTATTAATTTAAAGGATGCTTTCTTCCAAATCAAATTAATGGAATCGTCTAAGGAAAAGACGGCATTTGCGGTTCCAGAGAAGCCATTGTACCACCTTAAAGTAATGCCCTTTGGCCTGTGCAATGGACCACAATTAATGAGTCGGCTGATGGATAAGGCTATTCCTTCACGATTGCGGGAGAACGTCTTTGTCTAGCTGGATGACCTGATGGTGTGCAGCTCAAACTTCGAAGATCATTTGGAATTGCTGAAGGAAGTGGCGAAATGCTTGCGGGATGTGGGACTCACTATCAACGTAAAGAAGAGCAAGTTCTGCCTGAAGGAAATTCGGTATCTCGGGTACTTGATAGGGAATGGTTGTTTGAAAGTAGACCCAGGCAAAATATAAGCCGTAAAGGATTTTCTGATTTCAAAGTCTCCTCGTCAGGTTCGCAGGTTTATAGGAATGGCAAATTGGTACAGGTCGTTTATTACCAATTTTGCAGATTTGGCGGGTTCCATGATAGATTGCCTTCGAAAGTCACCTGGTCCATTTAAGTATACTCCTGAGGCTGTTGAAGCATTTGGAAAGCTTAAAGTTACACTCTGTTCAGCGCCTGTCCTGGCACAACCAGAACTCGTAATTCAATGTGATGCATCCAAAATAGGGGTAGTGGCATGTTATTCCAGCTCGATGAGCAAGGGGCAGAGCATTCCATAGCTTTCGTATCAAAGAAGCTGAATAATGCTCAGCGTAATTATACGGTCAGCGAGCTGGAATGCCTCGCCGCAATAGTTAGCGTCAAGCGTTTTAGACCATACATTGAAGGATTGCCTTTCCAAATAATTACTGACCACTTAAGTCTCAAGTGGCTAATGACACAAAAAGACTTGAGTGACAGGCTGGCAAGATGGTCGCTTCTATTGCAAAGATATAGCTTTAGGATGGAGCATGGCAAAGGTTCTTTAAATGTTGTGCGGGACACCCTTTCGCTTTTTGACGTGGACGAACTCTCTTCTACCCCACCTCTAGAAATTGACTTGGCATCACCGGAATTCCCGGGTGTAGAGTACTCGGAGCTTCGTGAAACAATTGAAAACAATCAAGAAGGGTTACCCGATCTGCGCATAGTCGAAAGTAGAGTTTACAAAAGAGTGATGTTTCGAAGAGGTGTTGAAGAGGAAGAGGATTCGCTCTGGTGTTTGTGGTTACCGGAAGGGCTGGCGGAGCTCGCAATCAAATGCTCACATGATTCCAATGCTAGTTACCATGGAGGTTGGCAAAAGACTTTAGAGCGTGTTCAGCAGAAATATTTTTGGCCGCAAATGGCAAAGGACATACGCCTTTATGTGAATCGATGCGAAACCTGCAAAGCCGTGAAAGCCACGAATCAAGTGTCCAGACCAGCTATGGGCAATGCCCTCATATCCGAGAGGGCATTCCAGCGTCTTTATTGCGATTTCTTCGGACCCTATCCAGGTTTAAAGCGAAGAAACCAGTTTTTGTTCATAGTGCTAGACCATTTTTCCAAATNCCTATGGGCCCTCATATCCGAGAGGGCATTCCAGCGTCTTTATTGCGATTTCTTCGGACCCTATCCAGGTTTAAAGCGAAGAATCCAGTTTTTGTTCATAGTGCTAGACCATTTTTCCAAATACGTATTTTTGAAGGCGATGCAAAACGCGACATCGGCAAATGTAATTAGCTTCTTTAGTACAGAGATTTTTCCAGTTTTCGGGGTCCCTCAATTCGTCCATAGTGATAACGGGAAGCAATTCATTTCGAAGGAGATGCAGCAGTTTTTTGAAAACTACGGGGTTGTTCACATTAAGACGGGGTTATACTTACCGCAGGCTAACGCCTCTGAACGCGTGAACAGAGAGATTGTTTCGACAGTTAGAATATTCCTGAAAGACAAACAAGATCACATGGACTGGGACAAACATATTCCCGAAATTCTGTCGGTTTTAAGAAGCGATTGCCGTACGTCGATACAGAGCTCGCCTTACTACGCGTTATTTGGACAAAATATGATACAACATGCGGCAGCCTATAACATCCTGGAGAAAATTGGTAGCCTAAGACAAGACGAAGTCCCGATTACAAGCAGAGCTGATAAGCTAGCAACCATTCGCGAACACATACGAAGGAACCTTGAGCTAGCGCAAAACAGAGCGGCGAACACGTACAACAAACGCACGCGGGTTGTGAATTACCGTTACCGGGAAGGACAAGAAGTATTCCGGAAAAACTTCGCGCTTACCAATTTTACGCAAGGCATAAGTGCTAAATTCTTGCCTAAATATATTAAGTGTCGTGTTCTGCGAAAGGTAGGCAATGCTTTGTACGATTTAAGAGACTTGAATGGCAAACCGATCGGGAGGTTCCATGCATCTGGCATCCGGCCGTGACAGTGTCATCTGTCACGGAGAGCGATCCGAAAGTAAAGTAGTTTATTCCAAAATTAATAATCACGTTTTTCTTAAATTTTTATATATACACGTTTTTTCCAATATTAAACTTAGCGATAGGGTAAAACCTTGACCGCCCGCAGACTGCCCGGGGTCCAACTTTGCATGGCTTTTCCTCGAAGCTAAGTCATGAAGGGCTGTAACTCGCTTCTGTAACTCTTCCCTGCCGATCATTCCTCTGCTGGTAGAGAATATACGTCATTCTCTACTACTCATTAGCAGTAGAGAACAAGGCCCAGGTAGAGAAGCGGAACAGAAACGTGCTACTGGACTACCGGAGGGGTCGTACTGTGAAGACTGACTAAGTTTGGCAATTGGGGGGTGGCTAACTCTAGCCAACAAATGTGAATAGATTAATTTTTTTTTGTCTCTTACTGTCCTTTTCACTGGGCGCTTTGGCGGTCGGGGACAAACCGTCCAGTATTCCTCCTCGAGCATCTATATTCATAGGACATTCACGCGCGCTCCCACCGGCAGTCGTGAACTGCCTGACAATCCGCACTCCCATTCGATTGTCTTTTAGGAGCTTTGATGAGTTCTCCTTTAAGAAAATGTCTCTTGTGTCGCAAAGCTATAATGAATAGGAAACAAAATAAATATATATACACGTTTTTCCCAGCTGCCGGACGGCTATAAACTGGCGGCCAAGTGTCCTTTTCAGGACAGCCTGCCCTGTGTTCGTCTTAGCAGTGTTGAACTAGTGTTAAGACCGACTAAGTTCGGCAGTTTGGGTGGTAGGCTTCTCTGGCCTAAAGCAATAGAGAACTACCGCAACACCGGACTTGAAATTTTCCCAGAGTTTACTCGGTTTAATTCTAACTCAAGCATTTCGAAAAGAACGCTATATCAACCCATACTTAGTCACACAACCGGGATTGAGTTCCGAGTCGAATATGCTATTTTTTATTTATGTTTTTTCTTTACCAGAATTACGGAAACCACCCTGACTTACTGAAACCCCTTCATTGTTTTACGAATGCAAGAATATTAGGAGTTTGGCTCAGTATTAACTAAATCAGTAGACGTATTGTTTCAGAGACCGACTACACAATAACGAGTCCACCCAGCATTACCATCGAATACTGACGCGGAAAATAGTAAAGCGTTGACTTCGGTATTTTAGTAATATCAAACTAACCTTAATAAGCTACAAATACTGCGTCTGACGAACTCTACCTATACCTGACGAACTACAGAGTAGTATAATTTGTTTTTGCCTGGCTAATTACTGATTTTTTGAGACTTTATCTTATGGGTGAGTCGTGCTCCACGTTCTTGCGATTTTACCACCTAACTCTCTTGCGGACGCCTTGTGGAGACAGTAAACCCTTTTTCCTGTTCGCTTCCGTGACGAGTCGGGAAGTGAAGCAGGTTTGTTATGGGTTACTGTTCGCCGCACAAAACGTAAATACTTTATTCTTCGGCTTATAGCGCACCCGGTAGCATGTCAGAAATTTCGTCATCTCATATTTTTCTAGAGTGTACGGCAACGCTAAAACCGCATGGAAGGTCTGCCATTTTGACGATAGCTGTGTTCCTTGCGGGCAGTTGTCGCTTTCCAGAGGAGGCTAGTGATAGTTTGTGACAATTGTCTGTAATTGCCCGTCTTCACAGGATGGAGTTTATATCTTGACACATATGTTAGAATATAGAGAGTAATACATATCGGGGCTTATATCTTGGCATCTATTGCGATAAATTACTAGTTTGACAGCTACGTTTCCCTCAGCGCTAAATCTTTCTGGCGGCAACATTATCCATATTTTGACATACTCACTGTGCCGAAACCCAAACACACGCTCGTGCGAAGCTCTAATTTTGCGTGTTATTGAAATTGTCAAATCTACATCTATTCTATAACTTACAAGTAACGTACGTTCTCTTGGTTTTTATCAGATTACATTTTGATTTTCATTCTTTATTACCGCCAACAATATTATGCGTAGATAATATTTGCAAACTGTCAAATTTTTGATACTGAGTCCACAAGCTAGGTAAAATTTGACAGTTTGCAAATATTATCTACGCATAATATTGTTGGCGGCAATATAGAATGAAAATCAAAATGGAATCTGATAAAAACCAAGAGAACGTACGTTACTTGTAAGTTATAGAATAGATGTAGATTTGACCGGATACCGTCGAGATCGCGAGCGAGATAATGGTGGAGGTTTAGCGTTTATCACGCACCACACCGAGCAGTATCGTCTCATTAAGGCAGCCATCGACCGCAGGGATACCATCCTAGAATGTCAGGGTATTGCTATCCGGTCAGGCGATGTTGAGTTCGAAATATTTAACGTATACATACCCCCTGTCACCAGCTGCCCGGCAGGATATCACCCTGAAATAGGTGCGCTACTCAGAGGTGAAAGCCGTGTGGTAGTTGATTACTTTAACGCGCACCACGATCTTTGGCACTCAAGCCTGTCAAATGATCGTAGGGGAATACATCTGGCTGAGCAGATAGACGACTCGACATTCTGCACAATGAACGACGACGCACCCACCAGAATTATGGGCAGCTGCTGCAGCTCCCCAGATCTAACAATTGTCAGCGCTGGTCTGATAAACAGCGTATCATGGCGACCTATGCTGACTGTAGCATCAGACCATCTGTCCATAGTCATCTCAATTGATAAACCTGCCGACTTTGCTTCCGTGGATCACCGGACTTATGTCAACTT